>NW_011334944.1:0-2066 GCF_000735185.1 Notothenia coriiceps
GTTGTGTGACTGTCATATGATTTACTTGGCCTGAGTTGATGGCCTCAGTAACAAGGAGCTTGTGACCGACGTGTGTGTGTGTGTGTGTGTGTGTGTGTGTGTGTGTGTGTGTGTGTGTGTGTGTGTGTGTGTGTGTGTGTGTGTGTGTGTGTGTGTGTGTGTGTGTGTGTCCTTTGCTGCTTGGCTGATTTTTATCACTCCTTTGCAAAGGTCAACATTGGAGCTGTGTATGTTTATGGCGTCTCTTGCATTATGCGTGTGAAGGGTTGTGGATTGTTGAAGCCTGCTCGCTTTGTAATGAGGATACAGAGTTTTATAGTGCATGATTTAAGGGGAGGGAATGAGGAAGATGACGAAGAAGAGAATTGTTTATAATGGTAAAAGACTAGAAATTCAATGTAGGTATCTGACTTGTATTAGAACGTCTGTCTTGCTCCTGTTTCTAAACTGGGCACGTCTTTATTTCCTCAACAATGACGTATTAATGCTCCTGGGATAACGGAAGGTGTTTTCCCCCTCTGTTGTAGTGCTTGTATTCATTATAAGCCGCTTGTTATATTAATGATATCTGCGTTGAAGTGTGCCCTACTGTTGCACTCTGGGTAGGAGCAGCTGCTAAATGCCTTAATTGTGCCACAAAAAACTGAATGTATAATAAAAGTGCACCAACAGAGATTCACGTAAACACAAACACATGACAATTGGCGCTGTGTTTTTACTGCACTCTGTAATTGTGCACTGGATAAATGTGCAGGCTCTTTGAAGATCTCTGCTCTCCTTTTCGTCTTCTCTCTTTCTGTTTATTTGTGGTGTTTCTCATAAAGTGTGGTACTGCCCAGATTCTCATTGTCTGTGCAAAAGTGTTTTCTTTACTTGTGTCTGCATCTGAGGATGGAGAGTGTGTGCAAGGGACAACTCTCCAAAGTAGATATATGTTGCTGTTAGTGTGTGCCGACAGCTTGTGAATGTAAAGGTCTTTCAGGGAGCTGGGTTAGCTTGCAGGTACGTGTTTGGCTCCTGCCGTTAATGATGCAAGACTTAAACACAGCGTTTAGTCCTGTCTTGTCTAGTTTTACTCGCTTAATCATAATGTCTATTTACTCCAGGGTTGCTCCTGAAGACATGTGTGATTCCAATTTTTATTAAGGTTAAGTAACACATTTTTATTGAACCAAATGCTTGCCAAACAATCGACTACTTGCACATTCAGCAGAAGCTTAGCAACATGGGCAAAACAAAGTAATCAAGTTAGTACACATCTATGGACGTTCACTACCTTCACATGCAACACAACTACACACACATATTGACTATGCTAGTGACCCCAAAGTGAGCTCCATCGATCTGGCTGATTTACTTACAGTAATGCATTAACCCAATTATGATTATGAGGAGTTGGAGGAGAAGAGACGAAACAATTCGATGTTTGTGTTGCTTTTAGATATTTTGGTTTGAAGTGTCTTCTCATCCTACTCCTAATACTTTCCTTTCTGCCACCTCTTCTCCTAACTTGCTACAACCTCTTTCCTTTCTTCTTCTCCTCCCCTTGTTTCTCTCTCTTTCTTTATCCCCTGTGTGTTGCATCATCCTCCTCTTTAACCCAGTTCCGCATCGAACCTTGACCCCTCTCAGTTGTGTACTGTAACTTCTATGATAACTGGGCTTTTGTGTGTGTGCCACAATGTCTCTTGCACCATTTATTCTCAATACATGAGTCACAAATCAGAGCTGAGACACACAGGAGGCAATTTATTTGGTAAGATGCAGTTGAGTCATTCAAATTAGCTACTTTATTACCAGCCCCATTTCCTCTCCGTAATGTCATTTGCCTTTTTTCTTTTGTATTGTTGCAAATTCTCTAGTCTGTATGAAGATAATATTTTGTCTTTTTTTTTGTCATGCATTTGTAGAAATAGCAGGTGTGTGTATAAAATAAAGTATTAGATATCCCTGAAGGGTTTACAAGGATGTGTGTGTGTGTGTGTGTGTGTGTGTGTGTGTGTGTGTGTGTGTGTGTGTGTGTGTGTGTGTGTGTGTGTGTGTGTGTGTGTGTGTGTGTGTGTGTG
>NW_011334945.1:0-13244 GCF_000735185.1 Notothenia coriiceps
TAACGCAGTGTTTTTCAAAGTGGGGGCCCCGACCACCCGGGGGGCTGCTGGGGGGCGCCAGGGGGGTCACGCAAAGTTTGAGGGAAAGGGGATTTTAAAAAAAAAAGTTACATCTTTTTTTTTTTAGATGTTATTAATAACTGCATATCTATCAATCTATGTGTCCTTTGATGCCAATCTTTTAATATGTTTTACTTATTCATATATATATATTCTTTTTTTTAAATCACACGACCGCCCTTCAAGCCAATCAGAATCGAGCTGCCGCTACTGAGAGTGAAACTGAGTATCTGCTCAGCTTTTGGAGCAAGTGAGAGCTTGTGAATATTTCGCTCTGCAGCTGGATGAGAGCACGGATGTAGCAAATATTGATGTTTATATATATGAATATAAATATGTTTATTGTTAATATTACTGTTGAATATTATATATAACATTATTAAGGCATAAGTAGCTTTCAAAAATGCTAAAAATATATGTTAATTGTTCATATTACTGTTCAAAATTATATAATATTATAAAGACAGAAATCGCTTTAAAAATATGTTTGCTGTTGATATTACTGTTTAATATTGTGTTAAGAATGTTTATAACAGAAGACACAATCAATGTAATGAATGACAAACAAAAGATAAATACAAAAAACAATTAGAAGAATAACTGTTTATTAATTATTAATACAAATATATATTAAGCTGTATGATTAATTTGTCATATTTTCCATCATAATGTACTCATCATTTAAAAAAAAAATTGCAACAGGGGGGTCCCTGCCAGACGATAATGCTATATGGGGGTCCTTGGCATGGCAAAGTTTGGGAACCCCTGAGCTAGCTCATAGCAGATTCAGATTCAACTGAATTGTCATTACGTAGTAGTGACGAAATGTAAGTTTAGGCATCTGACCAGAAGAGCATTGCAGGAGTCTACATAATGAGAATAATTATACATGGAATTATTATAATAGAATAATTATAAATAGGCTATACAGTAAACAGATGAATCTATACAGTGTAAACGGCATTGACAGTAAAATATATAAACAGGTGGGTGTTGGTGGTGGGTATGGGCTTGACTCTATCTGCGGGCAGAGTTCAGCGGGGTAACAGCCCTGGGGAAGAAGCTGACCCTGAACCTGCTGGTCTTGGACTGGAGGCTCCTGAGGCGCCTCCCCGAGGGTAGGAGGACAAACAGGTAGTTTGCAGGATGAGAGGTGTCTTTGAAGATGTTATGCGATCTGCAATGATATACCGCCCAATGAAATGTCCATTTAAAGTGAGTGACAGTGGGTCAATGTTATAATCCCCAGATGTCAACAAGCACTCCGGTCCCAGCTGTGTGCGGCACTTTATAGTTTACCAGACTTTTATTCAGAATTATATATTTCCAGGAAACGTGTGATTCCAGAAGTGATGCTTTTCCATTATTCTTTTGGTAGAAAGTGTTTACAGATCTGTTGAGTAAATTGAACTAATCGATTAGTCAACAAATTGCATGTGTGTTAATCCACTAATCCTTTATTTAGTCCATGACAGCTTCAGATGCACACATCATATACTTACTACAACCATGCAGACAACATACCATCATTAGCAAACCCTAGATTTGTAGATGTTTTTACTTCACTTAAATCCCATTTGGGGCCGTTCTATTACGAGACCTTTCCCATTATTACATTTACATAACGTGTAGTAAGAAGCTCTCATTGGTGCCAACATTTTTCTTAAGTCGTTACAACTGTTGAATCTGCACACTGGCACTGTAAGCAGCTGACGAATCAAAAGGCAAATGAATATCTAACCTCATTAAAAGGCCGTTATGGAAAGCAATGCATCATTTGAGTTCTTGTGTTTAATTGACAATTAAAATATATAAGCTAATGTATCCATTAAGCTAATTGATCAGCACAAGGCTGCTTTTTCTGTTAGATAGAACCTCATTAGAGGCTATTTATCATGCATTTTTAATAACTTCTCTGTGTAGCCTCAGATGCACAACTTTCTAAAGTTATTTTTAATTACAATATACAAGTAGAACGTCTTAAGTAAAACATATCTGGTTTTTAAGTATTTTCCTGTTTATTCCTGCACAAAACAAATGTATGTTGGAGTGACACATTGGGAAATCTCATCTCCACTTACAGAATATTGTACTCTGATAGATGACATTTACAAACCACGGGCATCTTGAGCTTTTATCGGATGTGTGGCTCGAAACAGCTTGAGCAATATGCCCTTTTACAGGCTGTTTACTTCATGCTTAAACATGTCTTTCTGGTGTTGTGTGATGCAGCCTGAGCTGGCCTTATCATTGCATTGCAGTAAGACACCATGCTACGCTAAATGATGCCGAGCCATTTTTAGACTGCACCTAGACTGTGCTTAACCGTGGTGTGTTGAGCCGGAACAGAGCGAGGCACTGTGAAGGTCTGATCCAAATGCTCCCGTCCTGCTGGGGAGTGTTGAGGTGGACAGGGCAGGTGATCTGAAGCCAACCTCCACCTGCTGCCTCTGCACAACACTGGAGGTTAACCACATGTTGCAGTACCCTGATTATATTGATTATAGAAATGGCTTCGGTTGAATTATCACAAAAAAAATCAGGTCCTTTGTCTTTAACCTCTGTTGAAAGATGGAAAGAAGAAAAGATCATTAATCAGGACTGAAGAAACAAAACTAGTTCAACAAGTACAAGGCAACTACTAACATGATCCACATGTGTGATGATTGGTTGTTCTTCTGGCAACGACCAAACGATGAATAACTTTAAAAGTTACAGCCGCAAGGGATTGTGGGACAGCGTTACCTCCTTTTAGTTTGGATAAGGATGGTCCCTATGCCCAAGGAGATAACAAAGGAAGCCTTGAAGCTCCTTTCCCATGATCCACCTTTCATATTATCATGGCTGCCACTTAAGTACTTCCGGGTCAATTATATCCATTAGTAACCTTCCTTAGCGAAAGACAATATTAGACCACAACCTGGGTGTTGACCTTAAATGGTTTAAGAACAACGACACGCCCCTCCACACACAAACAATGATGCATTAACATGTTAGCTGCCGGAAACCACAGTCCTCCGCGTCCTGCTGTGAGGACATACTTGGGTTTGTTTGTGTTCGCCTCTGATTGAGTGATTATATGTTTGCATGTGTGTACACCAGTCTGCCGGTGGCTCCCTGCTGTTAGCGGCTCTGTAGTGGGCTGTTAATGGTCGGTGGAATCTCTGCTGGAGCTTTACGGATGAAGCGGGCAGATGTCTCCCCTCCTATCCCCCTCTCACCTGTCTCCCCTCGTCTCCCCCGCTCACCTGTCTCCCCTCCTACCTCCCTCTCACCTGTCTTCCGTCATCTCCCCCGCTCACCTGTCTCCCCTCATCTCCCCCGCTCACCTGTCTCCCCTGCTTACCTGTCTCCCCTCCTACCCCCCGCTCACCTGTCTCCCGTCATCTCCCCCGCTCACCTGTCTCCCCCGCTCACCTGTCTCCCCTCCTACCCCCCGCTCACCTGTCTCCCCTCTTTTCCCCCGCTCACCTGTCTCCCCTCCTTTCCCCCGCTCACCTGTCTCCCCTCCTTTCCCCCACTCACCTGTCTCCCCTCATCTCCCCCACTCACCTGTCTTCCCCGCTCACCTGTCTCCCCTCATCTCTCGCTCTCACCTTCTTCCCCTCAGCCTCAGATGCTACCCACACTCACATAGAAACTAGGACACACACAAACATATAGACACCTACACTGGGGTTAACCCCGTCTAAAGGGACTGGCTTTGAAACTGGAGGGTCGAAATCAAGAAGTTCAAGTCCAAGAATGGATCAAGTACAGAGAGGAATTTTGAAAGGTGTCATTTTGATACCTGGAAACTACAGAGTGTTCCTTGGAGAGGCACCAGAACCCGGCGTTGTCTATATAATAGCTGCCCACTTTCTATTCATACTACGATGGGTAAAATGCAGAGACTGAATCTCGCTGTGTACATGTGACAAGAAGAATTCATACCAATCTTCCGTGCCCGTCCATGGCTGCCAGTTTGGCCCCATTTGGCTGCCTGGACTCCTCGCTGAGTGCTAAGTGTCTCGGTACCATTAAGCACCATCTCAATGGCCCGGCATGAGTGCTCTTTGCCGGCACTCTTTATTGTCAGCTCACCCTCCGTTAGTTGCGCTTGTCGAACCTCACATTTCTTGTTGAAGATGAGGGTGAGGAAGGTGATGGGAAAGTGGAAGGCGAGGGCGGGAGAGATGAAGAGGAACGTTACAATCAGCCATTGCACCCATGTGGAAATAAAACTGTTGGGTGTACATTTACATATTTATTTGGAAATGTGTTCAATGTATCAGCTGATGGTGGTTAAATGCTCATCCAGGTTCATTGGCAAGATAACTCCAACTTAATTTGTTCCAATTCAATCCATTTAATGAATTCATTTTTCCACATGTTCTCTTTCTCATCCGTGTTCCTAGTCTCTTTTGTGTGTTAACGATTTGATAAAGAAGCCATAAAGACTGATTGTGTGAGTTATATTTAACAAATGTAACTCCTGATGTCAGCGTACAGTCAGGGAGGAGGAGGGGGAGGAGAGGAGGGTTAGTTAAAAATAGCAGAAGTCTCTCCAGGATGGCAGGTTTTTAATTAACAATAGAGAGCGTCTGATAATCCACAGTTAATCCAGAGGAGAGAAGAAGAAGAGAGAAACCATCAGCTGTTTGATGTTTGGACTACAACTCCCTCCTGGCCCTTCCTCTGCTCGCTGCTGAGCCGTTCTGCGCTGTGATATCCATAGCCCAAATGTATTTATTTTGCGAATTTCACTTTGTCTGCAGTCTGTTCCCATTAGCGTAAATATGTGCATGCCGCTCCTCTTAAACTGACTGGGATTCTCTTTGTGTGTGGCGTCAGTGGATAGCAGGCTGTTTGTTGAGAAGTAGCCGACTGAAAGGCCCCGATGGCTGCAGGCGTCCGCTTAGAGTCCTGTTTGAAAGGCCTGAGCTGTCGGGGAAACACTGGAGATGTCAGGCCTGCTCCACTCTCCAAAGCGAGGCTGCTATCTAGGACACTTAGAGGGAAATGGGGGTGGTATTTCTTCTCTCTTTCTTTCTCCACGGCTGCAAAGACAGTAACAAATATGTTGTTTTTTATGTACTTATTTGCTGCGACATAATTCAAGGAGATCCTGGCATTCAGTATTTGACACGGCTACCATGAGTTAGTCCAAATAAATGAGTTGAGGAAATTCTTTCACGATTATAACAAGCGACAAGACATGAGGAATTCAAGGATCAGAGAAGCTTCTTTGCTATTCAGTATGAGTATTATAACCTAAGATATTAAGGTATTTCTGCCATTTTTGGAAATGGGTTTCAGATGTGGCAATTGTGTTGGATGCTAAGCTGATATTTCAACCCAAATTCTTGGTACAAAAGACATTCGACTGGTCATTCCTCCTAAAGTTGAAGACAAGATTTAAGTGTGCAATAAAGCAAAGCTTCAACTGTGTCTTTCAAACACAACAGATTCAAATTTTCCAACTTCATTTGTTTGTGTGCAGTGCTAATTTTAAATGCGTACATTGTTCAGTAACCAGCCTATTATTAAAACTATAATTCCAAATCTACAAACCCCAAATCAACAATAAACCAACCAAAAACAGTTCCTATCACTTTGAACTGATATGGCTTTGCTCGTGTGCACGAATGTGTAAAAAATAATTGCGCAAATGGATGAAATGGAGGCAAACATGCAGTAACATTAGACCACTTGCCCTAAAAATGTAATTGATACTTGACATTATCAGAAAGACCAGTTTTATTAAATTAGTTTGCTCGTTTTTGTTTCAGTAGTTCTGATATGGAGTGGTGAAAAGGGACTAAGCTCTCATTTATTACATGTTGCAGCTGTAGAGTATATATGTGCGGGCTTCACATGACACGTGGTTGACATAAAAGTCACACCAAGGCGCTCGGGGCTCGGGGCGGGATCTGTCAGAAGTGATGAAGAGATGTTATAAGAGATTGTCGAGGAAAATATGGATGGGGGAAGGGCTGCGTAGTTTTTTAGTTTAAGGAGGAATATAGGCATCTTTACTCATATTATGGGGTTAGGGTTAGTGTGTTCAGGTTTATATCAGTATGTAGTGTCTCTACTTTAAAGAGTCCTCTCCTGCTGATGTTCAGGTGTATATCAGTATGTAGTGTCTCTACTTTAAAGAGTCCTCTCCTGCTGATGTTCAGGTGTATATCAGTATGTAGTGTCTCTACTTTAAAGAGTCCTCTCCTGCTGATGTTCAGGTGTATATCAGTATGTAGTGTCTCTACATGTCTCCATGCTTTAATGTTCTAAAAGCTCTTTATTGTTCTCATACTGCCTGTGCTGCAGCACCTCTTTTCACCCTCTGTCTGAAACCAGAGCCCAGTCTGCTCTGATTGGTTAGCTGGCCGGCTCTGTTGTGATTGGTCAACCGCTTAGAGATGTCCCGCCCCTTAGCCTATCAAGCACAATGTGTTGGAGCTTTAGCCAATAGAGTGTTACATAGCAATGAAAATGAAACTCCCGATGGGGGAAACAACAGGGATTTTAGCCTTTGCAGACCATTTACATGCATTAAAACAAATATATAACACATTACAGGAAAGAGAAACCCCTAAAAAAGCATAATAGGGCCAACCAATTCCCAAAACATCAGACAAGGCACCACATATGGAAAGGGCAGAATTATGTTCATTTAACAGAGTGTGTGTCCTCTCTGATAATGAGGGGTGTGTCCGTCTGCCTTCTAGTCTACAGATTACGGCTGATGAGTTAAAAGGATGTTTTCTTGCTGTCAGTGAGCAAATTGAACCAGCAGCTAATTGAAGGGAGAAACAGATTCTAAAAGCTTTTCCTTCCCTCTTTGTGCCGTTGCAGGACAGAGTCTGGGCTACGGCTTTGTCAACTACATCGATCCAAAGGACGCAGAGAAAGCCATCAACACGTTAAATGGACTCAGACTTCAGACCAAAACGATCAAGGTAACCAACACCATGTGCAGCTTCACAAGTCTCATTAGAACCTACCACTGAGAAGCATTCCTGCAAAACACTGACATGACTTCTATATAATCATTGACTGCTTTCTTTTCCCCTCAAAGACTTTTTAGATAAGGACGCTGTTAGTAAAGGAGCTAAAGGGCAACATTGGATCATCAGGCGTGAGCAAAACACCATTTGAATCAAAGAGACACGTTTAAAAACATGTGGCGGATCTGCTTATTAGTTTCTAAATGTCAAAATGTAAAAGGTGACATTTTAATCAGAATCATCAGAATTAGATTTTTATTTTTTTCTGGGTTTATTGGATTTTGTGACAATTGCTCTATTTTAGAATTACATTTAATTAAAGAAAGCAAAACACTAGTGAAAATAATTATATAAACTATAAGAATATGCAATAAAATATTTTAAAAATGTATACAAACATAAGATAAAGTAAATAATGGATTAAATACAATTAAAATATGTATATAAATAGCTGATCCTGTCCTTCCTTCAAATATGTTAAACATTACAATTTAAAGCAGTTGTTGTTGACTAACGTAGCGTCCACACGGCGGCGTGCGTTGAAGCTTACCGGCGGGCGTGTCTGAATCTCGACCAACAACCAATCACATGAATCTCCCGCCCCGGACACACAAGCACGCGGTTTGATTGGCTAGAGCTTGTACTGGCATATGATTTGATTGGCTGACGCTTCCGTCGAAGCTTCAAAAGTTGAACATTGCTCAACTTTTGAAGCGAGCAACGCTTTGCTCCCACAATGCAGTTCGGCAAAGTGTGACGTCACCCCATTCAAAGTGAATGGGCAGAAGCGTTGAAGCTTCAACGGGCCGTAAAACCTCTCGCCACCTGAACAGTTTCTTCCCCTCATCAACGAGGCCCGGGACCCCCCACTGACACTGACTTGTATCCATCCCATAATAACATGATGCACTACATGAATGCACATCATATGAACAACATTGTGTTCTTTTTAAAATGTAAATACTGCACATTTTGCACATTTCTTCTCCACATACATATACACTATATGTCAAATGTAAATATTGTTAATTTGTTATAATAGTCTTTTCTAAGTAGCTGTCATTTTTGCTACGTATTCTCCTTTCCGTGTCTTTGTATGCGCCACATACACCAAAGCAAATTCCTTGTATGTGTATCAGATTCTGAGTTAAACTTATTTACCATCAACAGATCAGTCTTAATGCTTCTCGTGTTCTATCCTCTCTCATGTCCTTTCTCCGCCTGCCAATATGTTGTTGTGTTTAAACTGGGCAGTAATCTGTTGCTCTGTGGTAATCCCTGGCTTCTCGCTTTCTCTCATCTAATCTAATAGGATAGGATTACCCTGTAGTTGTTAATCCCGCTTTACACCAGACAATGTGCGCTGCCTGGCCACGCTAACACAAGTTGTGTTACTAAATACTAAGTGTGTACATTCGAGGTTGTTTGAGATGAGATGTGGTCGTTTGATGAGGATTTGTCTATGTATTTGTGTGTCCATATGCAACCCTACAGTTACAAGTGTGACTCAAACACTGGATTGCTCACATTGCAATACATGCACTTTCCTCTTAAAGGCACCTTTAATGTGGAAATCCAATCAGTGTTAACGGTAATTGTAGTCTATTAGAGAAATGAACCCCTTGTTTAATCGTGCTGTATTAACCTAAAAGCTGAGTGTGCAGCTTTAAAATCTCTTCTTCCTGCTCTTGTATTTGATTTAAACCTTTATTGCCTCCAGGGGTATTTTTCTTTGAACGAACAGCATAGAAGAATATCAAAGGAAGATCAACAACCGTACATGACAGCATAATAATATGTCACAAGCATCAGCATCTGACGTGCCATAATGTGATATGAGGAGGAACCACAGGTCGTTTCAGATTGGATTTCTGTCTCTTCGTAGCCAGGGGATTCAGACGCCGCTCAGAAACAGAGCTGCCTTCCTCTTTTCGTCCTTGTTGCAAACTAGCTAGGATTGCAGTGTATGGTGGATAAGAAGTCATTTTGTTATTGAACAAATTACAAAGGTAATCACTTAAAGGGGACCTATCATGCAAAATGCACTTGTGTACGTCTTTGATACATGAATATGTGTCCCCCGTGTTCCAGGGAACTCACCAAGTGTCAGAAAACACAACCCTCTCTATTTCCCTCCATACCCAAATCTCTTAAAAAGGGGCTGCAACGGATCTGATACAGACTGATCCAGATTTGAACACTTCTATGACGTCACAGAAGTGGCGCTACGGCTATTGGGCCAACTCCACCAATCAGGAGGAGACAGCCACGGACATTGCCGCTGGAGACGCTGTAGTACATATGCCAGGCCTGTAGATGGTGCTGTTCTCACAGAATCAGCCCATGATGCAAAGACAGTGTTAAATTGAGCGAAATGAGGAATGGCTAAAATGCATGATCTGTTTGGTATTTTCAAAAATAAAAAGTATAAATATGCCTTATATAGGTATGGTCCTACACTATATTATTCAAATATAGCATGATAGGTCCACTTTAAACAATATTGAAAACAAGGTATACCCCAAAACAGCACTTTTGAAACAGGAAGTGAAATAGAGGGATATGAGGCATGGCTAGAATGGGGGATCTGTTTGGTATTTTGAGCAAAACACTTCATAGACATGTTTTTTGAGACCTATGCTATAGCAAATAGCATGATAGGTGACCTTTAAAATCCAAAAGTAAAAAAAGATGTTTGAATAATGAGAAATTCTGAGATTAAAGTCAGAATTTTTACATATTTCTTGGACTTCCAAAAAAAAGTCATAATTCCACAAAAAAAATCTGAATTCCAAATAAATAGATTTTTTTTTTTTTTTTTAGAATACGAACTTTTATCACAGAATTATAAAAACAAACATTTGGTCAGATGTAAAAAATAATAACCTTACTTGGATATTCCGAGGTATTCTTTAACAATCTGGTTATAAAATAGAGAGGAGGGACCAAGACTTTCGCCCTTTATTTTAACAGTAGATAATGTGGCTTTTATGGGCAATGCATTCTGGTAAATGTAGGCTCTGCTGGCACACCTCTGCAGGAGAACTAAACCATCTGGCTCAATATAGACACACTGAAGACATTCATTTCTTCACATGACACTAATTGGACATCTTCATAAAATGTGGTTTGATTCTCACTTCATAGAATCAGCAAAACAATTCAAATGAAGTCAGCCAATATGACAAATTAAGTAAAATAAGTGTTTTTTTATATATAAAGACTAGAACAAGTTATTCTTTAGCAAAAGGTCATTTACGTAGCACGGGTCTTAATTGAGTGCAGCAGTGTGAGTTCACAGATTTCCTCCGCCACACTCTCACGACACAAGAGGTTGCCTCAAGTTGTTCTGGAGATAAAGGCGGTCTCCGTAATGACAGACGACAACTCTGCATCTCTGTCTCCACAACAGCCTTTAAATACCCTAAAGGTTTACAAGGTAAATTAAAAAAGGCAGCACGGTAATTCTAAAATTAAGTTTGCCGCTCGATCATGTCACACCCTTCCCACTCTCTGTGAGGAAGCGCTTGGCCCAATGATTTAAACGCTCGGGGCGATGCGTGTCTGCCTTTGAGTCGGTTTCCCTGCACCACGACACCTCAGATTGTGTCAGCGATGGCTGCTTTCCTTCTGAGGTGTGAGGGAAAGCAGAATGCCAAAGGTGAGAAGAGCTCACTGTGACATGCATGCACATAATCTCACACACTTGTTCCAACTCCCCCCCCCACACACACACACACACTCCAGTTCAGACAACGCAACAACTTGCACACAATACCGCTCACAGCTTGAGGAGGTGTTGATGGATTAGACATCTGGATTTGGCTGACAAGGAGAAAGAAAAGAGAGGCAGAATCTGGAAGAGACAGAAAGGGTTAGCGAGGCAGCGTGCAGGAAGGAAGCAGAAGGAAAAAGATCCATGCGAGGAAAAGAGGAAGGAGAAGACAGAGGAGGCCAACGAGGAGACGTGTGAAAGAAAGCAGGGAAAGCCAGCTGTTCCCAAACTCCCACACTTAAGAGTTGAGCAGGATCTCCATGCCGTTGCTCAAGGATATGGCTGCAGATCCACCATATCTGCCTGACTTTAACCTTATTTGATGGCTTATGTCTCCACATGTCAGAGGTAATGAAAGTACAGCGAGGGAAAGCTGCTCCAGTCAGCAGCAGTGGTAATGGGATTTGAGCAACTTTCGCTCGAGCAAAATCGCGTCTACGCATGAGGATGTTTGGGGACAGCGGTTGACAAGTGAAGGTTCACTAGAACAGAGCTGCTGCTGCTGCTGCTGGAAGACACACGGCTCAGGAGCACCAGTTATTCACCATTTGCTGCATTATGGGAGACGGTGTAGCCTCTGTAGGAAAATGTAAATGACTAAAAGGCACTGAAAGCTTTATGTATGCATGTTTATCCACATGTGCACAGGGGATAAGTGTTTCTGTAAGTGTGTGAAATGAGGAGGCGGAGCAGTGACAGTGAGGGAAATTGTGTCGTTTAGTTTCCGTGAGTGTTGCAATGGCAAGACTGTTATGGATTTAATATGCATGTGTGTATGTTTTCATATGCTTTCAGAGCATGTATTAGGGCTACTCGATTATGGCAAAAATCATAATCTCGATTATTTGGGTCAATAATTTTAATTGCGATTATTAAATGCGATTATTCATTGACTTTGAAAACATCCATTTATTGGAGAAAAAAAATTTGAACAGTATATTTTTAACAGTTAGTTGATTACCTTGAACTTTAAGTATAATTCAACTGAAAAAAAAAAAGTTATAAAAAAAAAAAAAAAAGTAATAATACAAAAAAAAATGTCGTCATCGTTTCAAGCCATAATCGTAATCGCGATTAAAATACGATTAATTGAGCAGCTCTAGCATGTAGTATGTTAAAAAAGGGGTTACAGTGGCAAGTGATTTGCTCAGAGTATTATTTGTTAGAAATGGAGGACAGTGCATTTCAAAGGCTGTACTCTTAGTGTATACCTGCTTAATAAAACTAAACTGTGAAATTCAGGATCCGCACGACTGAATGGCTCTTTATGAAAATCTAAAAGGCTTTTGGTTATGTGCTAATAGGCTCATTGCTAAAAAGTTTAATTAAACTAAATAGCTTACTGAATTTGCAAACACACCATATTAACTCTTACCTCTTTTTATTTATCCACATTTGACTCGGTATCGCAGAACCGAAAAGGATGAAGGAAGCGACTTCAAACTCTAATCCTGTTCCCCTGTCTACCTGAGCTGTCCTTTCAAAGTAAAACACTTGCGGTTTTCACTCAAGGGAACCAAGTTTCCTCTGCCTCCGACTGGCAAACGGATCAAGTGTTATCGCTCCAGTGTTCTGAGCAGCTAAATCTTTTCCTGACAACAGTAATCCCCACGGTGAAGTGTGCTAAGAAAAGTCCTGTTCCCTCCCTGTAGATACCATGACCTGCATGCCATCGGAAAGCTGGCGAAAGTACACGCATCCGTTACTCAAGTAGAAGTACAGATACTCGTGTTTTAAAATACTCTGGTGAAAGTAGAAGTACTGACTAAACGTCTTACTCAAGTCAAAGTAAAGAGGCTTTGAAATGTACTTCAGTAAAAAGTACCCATAACTAGCAGCTGTTTTAAAGAGTACCTGACCTCCCTTTATATTAATAGAACAATAATGTCATTGTTAGCTAATGAATGTTTCCATGGTGACCAACGGCAACATGACAACGTTTTCATTGGTCCCTCTTCTTTAGAGAAGACCAGGAAATGATGGATACACGGATCGTGTTCAAATCAATAGGCACGCAATGACTCTAAATAATAATGATCACGCCACCAAACACACATTCAGACTAAAGGAACCAGCCTGTTTGGAAAATGAGAGAAGTAGAAAGTACAGGTATTTGGGTTCAACATGTAAGAAGTAGAAAGTACAGGTATTTGTGTTCAACATGTGAGAAGTAGAAAGTACAGGTATTTGTGTTCAACATGTAAGAAGTAGAAAGTACAGGTATTAGTGTTCAACATGTGAGAAGTAGAAAGTACAGGTATTTGTGTTCAACATGTAAGAAGTAGAAAGTACAAGTATTTGGGTTCAACATGTAAGAAGTAGAAAGTACAGGTATTTGTGTTCAACATGTAAGAAGTAGAAAGGTACAGGTATTAGTGTTCAACATGTAGAAGTAGAAAGTACAGGTATTGAGTTCAACA
>NW_011334946.1:0-2101 GCF_000735185.1 Notothenia coriiceps
TATATGTGCAATATATATATGCCGTTAATAACTGTGTAATTTATACCTGGCTGCTAAATCCTTAGAACCGTTACAAGGTGTGTTTTTTGCATTTTGTATTTTGTAAATTGTGTAACTTGCTTCTGTTAAATACCATCAAACTATGTGCAATATGTGCTATGTGTGCAATATATACATTATATACATATGCCATTAATAACTGTGTAATATATACCTGGCTGCTAAATCCTAAGAACTGTTACAGGATTTGTATTTTGAAATATTATTTTTTAGTATATTTTGTATTATATCATAACTTAGTACTTTTTTTAACATATGTAACACTAAGCTGTCTGTGGCTCTTTCCCGCTGTAATGATGCAAATGTCCCCTCTGTGGGACTAATAAAGGTATTCTGATTCAGATTTAGAGTCAGAAGGTCTTTTTTTTCTCATACTGCCCTCATAGCACCTCTTTTCACCCTCTGTCTAAAACCAGAGCCCAGTCTGCTCTGATTGGTTAGCTGGCCGGCTCTGTTGTGTCGCTTAGAGATGTCCCACCCCTTAGCCTATCACGTACAATGTGTTGGAGCGCTAGCCAATAGAAGCATGGTTGTTAGTGACATAGTCATTATGTTATGGAAGTAAACAAGGGAGTCCAATTGAGGAGTTTCAGGCAGGGGGGGGGGAGGGAGTGTGTGGGAGAGGAACTGTGGGAACTGTGTGAATGCCTTTGCAGACATGCACAAAAACCCACACTCTAGAGGAAAAGGGAAACCCAAAATTAAGCATAATATAGCACCTTAAATTAATTGTATCTTTGCATTAGTCTCTACACAAATTATTTGTAAATGTTTTAATACATGTCAGGTCTTTAAGACTTGTTGCTCCATTTCTTAAACGTTACCACTCTTCAGTGCTGAGAACATAGCATATAGTGGCTTTATACATGTATTTTGTATCGCTTGTTTCTCTGCAGCTGGAGTACAGAATGTGTGGGATGTTAAAGAACAGTAAAGAGCTACAAGGGAGCAAGCCTTGAATTTGTATCCATTGTCAATATACTGTAGGACATTTTGAATGGCTGCAAAATATTATGTCATAAAAAAAAAAAAAATGTCTTTAACAAAGCGCAACTCATTTTCACCCATCAAAAAGAAAATGTCTTAATATTTCAGTTGTTATTATGAAATAAAGGAGTTAACCTATTTCATAGAATGGACATCTATTTTTAGGAAGTTTTTATGGCCATTGGAAATGTATCTTGTAATCTTCTGAAATAATTGTAAAAAAACATTTAACATAATGAGTGTCATTTCATTTTTAATAAAAAATGCACCTCTTGTATTTTGCAATAACCACTGCAATATGTAAGTCGTTTCAAATTTCAAATGTTATACATTTCACAAGTTTTAAAATGCTATTGCATTAAGGCAGGTTAATATAAAATGTGGATGTGAATGCATAATTGGAAGAGTGGAAATGTATAACATAGTGTCTAGTTATTACATAACGCAGTGTCATTACAGTAATGTGTTGTTACAGAGTTTGTAGATCAATGATTCTCAGATTAATCACATTTTCTTTCTGTTGTGTCATGTGTATTATTGTTCTATGGCAAAGCCTGTCAAACTAATCTGGTAGTATTTGCAAGTACATGGCAAAATGTAAGCGTGTGTGTGTGTGTGTGTGTGTGTGTGTGTGTGTGTGTGTGTGTGTGTGTGTGTGTGTGTGTGTGTGTGTGTGTGTGTGTGTGTGTGTGTGTGTGTGTGTGTGTGTGTGTGTCTGGGTTGTCCCTCCAGTCATAATATTCATTATTTATTTGAGTGGTTAAAGTAGGACAGCCTGGCCTTCAAAGCTACCTCACTGAGGAGCCCTGATATCTTCTCAAGTCTTGCTCTCCGCTCTCACCCCAACTCTGTCCTCCTCCTCCCTCCTTCCACCACCTCACACCAGTCTGTTTTTTTGTCTCCTTCTCTCATTTTCCTAGCCTCCTCTCTCCTGCTGTCTTGCGTCATTTCTTGCTTCCCCCTTCTCATCTTTCTTCTCTTGTTCCCACTGTCTTGCTCATTGCCTTATCTTTCTGCTTTGCTTGATTCATCTCTCTCTCTTGTTCTCTACATC
>NW_011334947.1:0-2219 GCF_000735185.1 Notothenia coriiceps
AAAGGTTTAATGAGATGATGGAATCAAAGCTGAACTGTGTAACATAAAAAGACACACATGTTTAAAACCAAACCCCAGAAGGGGGTTGGATTCTTCCCAAGGAGATTTTTAGAAATACTTACATATAAACTACGCATTCTGGTACACTCTGAGAAGAAAATAAATAAATCTATTACTACCCGACATATTAATAATATTTTATGCCATTGTTTGTTTTTCACTTTGTTCTGACAGCTTGCTGCTCCTCACAGAGAGAGGAGCAAAGAGGAGATAGTCTGTTTGAATTACTTTAAATTGTGGGTAAGGGTCAACATTAGCAAAGATTTTTTATTGAGAAGATGATTACTACAACAGAAGTTTTCAAAACCGTTTATGGTCTCCGGTATTTCCAGTCCAACGCCTGCTGCATGTACAGTGTTAGAAAATCGGGCCTTCAAAATAAAAGCTTGACTTTTTCCCCAAAAAAGAAAAAAAAGAAGTTTCAATTTTCTTTTTTCAATTTTTTTTCTTCACTCACACATCCCACTCGAAACGGGTCCGTGACCCACTTTTGGGTCGCGACCCACCAGTTGAGAACCACTGCTCTATATGTATACAATGATCTTATTTCCTCCTCTCTGCTTGCTCTCAGGTCCTTCATTTAAGTCGAGTACCTTGAAAGCTGAGAGGAAGTTGGAGTTTATTCCAACTAACCTGCACATCCAGAGAATGAGAGTACAGGGGGAGTCTGGCTATGGTACGTATTTGAACTGCATGCCTCCTAGTTTTAATAAAATAGTTTGTACTGTGTCTTAAAGTCTCCTCTTTATTGCTATCCTCCCTTCAGACCGGACGTACGATGTTGTGACTATCGGAGCTCCTGCAGCACATCATCAAGGCTTCAAAGGCTGCGGCCTCCGAAAAATGCTGCACAAGCTGGAAGAAGCCAGGAAACAGTGAGTAGAACAAACCAACAGCGTCATGGTGGTGTTTGATTTGATGAGTTCATTCATCTGTTTTTTTTTCCCCTTCAATCAGCACTTATGAGGAGGAAAGGTGAGATCAGTCTATTGCTAGTTTCTCATGTGATTCTTCTTCATCACTGTGTTCCACAATTCATCTTATTTGTGTCTTCAACACGCAGCCAAAACTCTGCTGGCCCGGGCTCTAAAGGAATGACGTACCAGCCTCAGGACGTGGTGAAAGCGAAGGAGCTGATTGGTCAGATTAACACTCTGAAGACACAGGTGTGTTACTACACTGAACGTCTGTCTCGAGCCGCCAAGGAGCGCTCGGCCAACGCTCTGGAGAGAACGCTGGCCATCCTCACAGAGAAGGTAACTCAGAGGATAGATTCTTTATTATATTATTTATGCAAACATAGTTTCTTCTCTGTTCCATCTCACCCTTTCTCTCTCGCTCTGCTTCTGACTTCCTCATCCTTTTGATTTTTAATCTCAACTCTCATTGCCCAGTTCTTTGAAGCTAAAAATATCTTTTAATAAAATGTTCACGGGCTTATATAATAGTGTACAAATAAAAAAGAACTCAGTCTTCCTCTGAAAATATTAATGCAGCATCCTCAACAGACCTCCACATCACAGGAACACTGTCATCCCATGATAAACTATTTATGTAATTTTAATTTAATTATTTATTCATTTTAAATGTAATTTTAATTTGATTTGTATCCATTTTACAATTTTTTAAAATCTAATTTGGAAGTATGTTTTTTCAGTTCAATGAATAAACTCGTAGTTAAGTCTGTTAGCATTAGTGAAAGCACTCTGTTTGAAACATGTATTGTTTTAATGCACCTTGACATAATCAAGATACCCTGCTGTTTTATGTTAAAAAAATAACAAACATTATTCGAACCTATACAAATGGTAAAAGATGTTCAAGCGTGCCTCACTGCTGAAGGGTTCACATGTGACGTACGTCTGTTCCGTCACAAGCCCCTCCCTCATTTCTAATGTCACGGTTATAGATCTTAAAGATATATGTTTGCCTCCAATCCCTGTTCATTATATTCCCACAGTGTAATCACATCTCTCTCTCTCTCCCTCTTTCTTCCTCTCTCTCTCCCCTCCTCTCTCTTCCTCTCTCTCTCTCTCTCTCTCTCTCTCTCTCCTCCTCAGACTCGTCAGCTGGTGACCGTGTGTGACTCCAAGCTGCTCTCCTCAGCCATCCTCGCCCTGGCCGCCGCCCGCCCAGAGCCCACCCAGCGCAGCACCCCC
>NW_011334948.1:0-9249 GCF_000735185.1 Notothenia coriiceps
ACGGTCGGTTGTTATTGTCAATATTAATATAATAATTATTTATTTTTTAATAGTCACACTCGATTTCGCCGATTTTCTTGTTGCCCCAGCACCAGCTGGGGCAACAAGAAAATCGGCGAAATCGAGTGTGACTATTAAAAAATAAATAATTATTATATTAATATTGACAATAACAACCGACCGTNTTGTCATGAAGGGGCAATCATATTTAACCAAAGAACGTGCAAGGAAAGTCCTTATTGTAAAATTACTAAATAGTTGTCTGGTTGTAAAATGGTGTTTGAACAGACCAAGTATTCCTCAGAAACATGTATATATCCAAACCCGTCTCACGGCATTTGTGTTTTTAGCAGGCATGGGCAAACTAAGGCCCCGGGCCATATACGGCCGTTGGGCTTTTTAATCCGGCCTGCCAATATTGGTACAAATTGTCACAAATTATAGTAAACACAAGCATTCATTTACCGCTTTTTCCTGCAATTACCGGCATTTCAGTAATCCCCACTAAGGATGGCGCACTCTAGGACACAATTGACCTTGCTGGATTGGCAACCCGGCAAACCTAAGAACAATTACGTCACGCTACACTTGGAGGGTCGAGGATAACCTGAGCACATAATAGTTATGGCGATTACAGCGAATTACAAGTTGTAACAAGGCTCAGTAGCGCTGAGCAAGTGACTATGACGCGACCACACACTTATATTAAAGGTCAGGCAAACCTAACAGCTTAGTGTGATTCTGTTATTTGACCTTACTTTAATACCATCCGTTCATGTTTTTGATCATTGTTGGAGAGGCAGATGTTTTCCTGTTGTTTTGTATTCTTGCAGCTATCGGATGGATCAATACATGGGTACATGTGGCCATTCACAAGTAAACATAACAAAACACGCCGGTAAAATATGGTGTGTAGAAAATGGCTTATGCCAACAATGATAGCAACAAGTAGTCAAGATAGTCTGATTTAGCTTGGTGGCTATGCTTAAACATCACCTGTTAGATTTCCAGAGAAACTTTCATAACAGCGTTGTGATTGCCAAACAAGCCTTTCAGACTTAAAACACTATTCTTTTATGGGGTATGGGGGATACTTTATCAGTGCTTGTGTGACAGGTCAGAAGCTGAATAATTTACAGCGGGCCGCTGCCGCGAGTTAACAGTAATAAAACTCTGGTGCATGAGCAGCACTGCGCGGTGCGTAATGCCGTTGGACCAATTAATAAACAATGCACAAACGGCACTTGGAGAAAGGGTATAAGGTTGGGAAGTAGTGATTTAATTTACTGGCTTCGTATGATTAAATACCCAACGCAGTCAGACTCAGCGCCAGGAACCCAAATATAAAGGAGGGGCATATTGATTTTCATGGGAGGGCACACATAATCGTCATGAAGCTGCGGCACAATATATATCAAACAGCAAGGCCCAACAGCTTGACGTAAGACGCCAACTTATTCGCAACTGCATACAAAATAAAGGGCAACATAAAACCCTTTTGAACATTGGCGGCACGGGCGCACAACACTGGTAAATCACGCGCAATGCACAAGGTTAAGGATGGCAAGCTTCCTCAATTGTTGCACTCGGGAGAGAAATAGAAGAACGGAGACGATGACTGCTTAGGCCGCTTGGGCATGGTTATTCTATGCACTGCAGGTGCATCCTTTTGCTCAGCCGAGCTAAACTTAGAACATTTATTTGGCCAACTCGCATCTTTGTGCAGCGTATACTCAAACAGCCCACTGCATGGACATGCTGTGGGAGTGAATCGTGGGGGGGGGGGGGCCGGTCCCGTGGGCGGGGGTGTGAGTGGTCAACGTGACGCTGGTAACAGATGAGGTGAATCACAGGCGCCCGGTATCATTTAATACATACCATCAGGTATGTTCATACAGATGCAGGACTTACACACGCCTGTTATCTAACCGACAGTTCCGCCGCACTCTCCAGCTGAACTTAGTCACATTAATTCACAAACTAATCCGGAGAGCTTTAACGTTTTTACGGTCCGATTCGCTTATTTTTTCCTCGCATGTTTCACAGGCTCCAGTTTTGGGCATCCCTGTATCAGATTTTATTTGTTGTTGCTGCTGTAGCGGAAGTTTGTTCGGATTATGTTTGATTAATACTCCAATCTCCACCCTCCATAATTGGCATTTGGCTCTGGCTTTGCTACTTTCTAACGGTGGTGAGAGCTGGTGCAGTGACAACTATCTCTCTTCTATCTATCTATCGATTAGATTTATGATTAGAAATGTATAAAAGTAGGTTAGACGCATGTGGATAATTTCCGGCTGAACAAACGTGCATTTAATCTAACGTTTCGTTCCACGAACTTATTTCGAGCTATTTTTTCCAAAATACTTAGGAGAAAATCCCATGCTTTTTTGTCGAGGGACGCGGGCGCAGGGCTTACTTCCGGAGTTTTTAGGACGCGTCACTGCACACCAGTTTCAAACCTTTATTTAACCAGATTGGCCCATGGATCTAGATCTCTTTTTCAAGGGAGACCTGCAGCATATTAGGTTCCACATGAACATAAAACAATAAAGGACATCTACATTATATATTTACAGGATACAAAGTTGATGCGATTTGATTGGATTGTGAGGGCAAGGGGAAGCCAGCCGGCCTCTGGCTTCCCTTGCAGGCCATGGATAATCCAGGTTGGCAGGGGGCATGACGTGAGGCCTTGTCTGATTGGTCAATCCCTCAAAAAAAATTTCCACCAAGTGAAGCAATTTCGGCTGGCCTCTTCTAGCAACAGGGTGCTGCAATCCTACTGTTTCACCACTAACCATTTCTAGAGGGGCGCTGTTGTTTCACTCTTTGTAAAATTTACTCAAATGGAGAATGGGGGGAGGACGGGCCGGCAGCAACACACAGCAAAGAAGAATTTCCAAAACTAAACAAAGTGTTTTCATTTATTTATTAAAACTATAACTTCAATCCGAAAACCAGGGAGCTGGCTTCCCTTGGGCCTCAGAAAAACCGCACCTGCCATCGGCTGCAGTTCTTTCATCCGCTATTTCGTTTTAATAAATCCTATAGCCTTTAAGCAATTTCTGATGTCCATTTGTACTCCTCCCCCACAGAAATGGGATGTCTACAGGAATGCACAATAACCAATAAACAAATCCAGGAATAGGCGGCGAGTGGTGACGCTGTGATGGATCTAAATTTGTGAGACGGAATCACCAAAATCAGACAGACACATGGCATTTATTTGACATAGCCTGCGATTTTGTTTTTTAGTTACTATCTGACATCACATACATCGTGGCATAAAGTTCACGTTTATTTATAATTTAAAAATGAAAGATATTTTTAAATGTTTATAAATAATAAAAAACGTGTTTATTTGGGGAGGGGCAGGAATGTAAAATGGGAAGGCCTGGCATGAACGTAGTCCTCTATTGATGTTGTTGGTGAGCGTGTTGCGGAGAAAAATCAGCGACGTAAAACAACGTGTGGGTCCATAAGAAGGCCGTAAATGGTTACGTCATTGACCAACATGACGCTAATGCGCCATAATTTCACCTGTGAACCTAATTCACCTTTGAACCTGCATCTAACAATTAACATGAAGTGGACCAAGAAGAAAAAGCTTGCAATGGAGTACGGAGTGTTTGATGAGGGGTGGACATGCTAATATTTTTTCAACGATCTGCTCCTGGGCAGTTCTGCAATTTTTAAAACTCATAGTGCCACGAAGCAAATGTTTGCCCACCCCTGTTTATAGTCACGAAATTAATTGAATCTATTGATTCGTTTTCACCAACACGAAATTTAAAAAAATTCGTGTCACACAGAACGATTTTTAAAAGCAATTATTTCTATGTGGTAGTATGTTTCGTGCCTGCCCACATATTTTGTCAAGTCGGGTCTTGGAAGACCGGAAGCTGGTGTGGTTCATAAAAACATTTCTTACTCAAATATCTTAGGCCAGTGGTTCTCAAACTTTTTTGTCAGGCCCCCCACTTTGGGAAAAAAAAAGTCGGGCCCCACACAATGTCAGGGCCCAGTGGCGGCGCCCAGGTTCTTTTGGGGTGCTGTGGGGGTAGGCTTGGACGTTTTCTGGGAGGGGTTCTCCAAACATTTTAGGGTGTTTCCATAATCGTACCGGGCGCTACAGTGTAATTTTTACTGGCAACAATCCCCACGGGCAAATACACCAAAGTACCCGCCAACGTGACAATGGAAGGGTCAATAATCAGCTCAGGGCATATACTGTTGGTGTAAGCAGGGGGTTAAGTGCTATTTTATTAGGGTGGTGTGTGGACCTCACATAGGGGGGTTCCGGGGGCAAGCTTTCCCGGGAAGATTTATTTTTAAATATTGAGTTAAAAGCAATCATCTGGTGCACTTTTGAGAGCAAAATGGGAGATTCTATGGATACCTCTCTCAACACCATATTGAACAGAACTGAAACAGATTTACTTTTCTTTATGATATTTTACAAAATCACCTTTTAAACGTTATCTTGTTTTAATGTCATATAGTTATTTCTACCTGGTTTATTAATTTATTCTCTTATTTTTTTATACACTATAATGGAATCATATAAACGTGCGGCCTCGGAAATAATTGGTTTTTACATTTAATGTGACCAAAACGTTTGAGACCCACTGAGATAACATGCTCACTGAGGTTCTCCTCCCCTTGTTGTTGAAAAGACTCCTTATATCGTTGAGCGTAGCTCGCTGCACCAGAAGCTAACAACAACGATCTCCGGTGACCTGTGCCGCCTCTCTCTCTCTCGCTCTCTCGCTCGCGCACACAAATATGGCTCCGTTCCACACACACACACAGAGCCGAGCTTTAATGAAACACAGCAGACCCAGGACGTAATAGTATGCATCATATTATTTTCGAATCAATATTTTTCTTTTAATTTTACATGAATTTTTTATAACATTTTCCCCCTTGTCTCTCGCGTGCATGCCTCGGCACCCCCCACTTTGAGAACCACTGCCTAAGCCATAACCCCATAGATGGGAGTCTCAAGTCCTAGACTCGGCTCGAGTGCCGATCTTCGGGGATCGTGACTCGACTCGGACACGCGCAGCTGATTGACGCGACTCCGACTTGGCTCGTGAATTATCGCGTACCGCTGACTTGGACTCGGACTCATGAATTTTTCCCCCACGATGATTCGTGACTCACTTGTACATTGACGCTCTGAGGTTGGACTTCGGACTGTGAATTTTCCCCCCACGTGACTCGGCTCGAACCTTGTACCTTGACGCTTTCTGATTGGACTCGATCGTGAATTTTCCCCCCACGATGAACTCGGATCGACTTGTACATTGGACGCTCTCTGACTTGGGACTCGGACACGGGACTCGAGCAAGTTTTCCCTGGAGTTGGATGTCCCTCTCTCCTGGCATGTTGCTGTAGTGCTGTTGTTCACGGACTGGCCTGCTATTCCAGTCTAAAGATGTCTCAGACACCCCCCGCATCGTGCTGTATGCTTTCCACATTTGCTTCGGCACATTGGAAAAGAGCAGCCAAAATGCTCATTATGTGGAAACAATATTGAAGCGACGGCTCCGTAACTCTCAAGCACATTACTTCTAAAGGATCGAGTTTCAGACATATAGGCTGTCTTCGAACACTATCATCAGGAGTAACGTGAATCAACATCAATAAATAAAGATTTCAGCCATAACACGAAAGGCACATGGGGCTTACTTAACATGCCAGCATGAGCGTCAATTTGCATGCTAAGTAGCCATGTGCTTTCTGGGGCTAAAATTTTATTAGTAACCGATTTAACGCTTAAAATTTTCCTTTCAAAATAAGAGGTCGCCGATCTTATTACTATCAAATTAAAAGTGCAAAACGACAACTTTACCCTCGGAAAATATTGTCATACCAAATATAATCACTTCTTCTAAAAAGGTAAAGCTCATTTTAAAATAGAGTAAGACATATTAAAGGTCATTACACCAATAATAAATAATTAATAATAATAACAATAATACTGAATATTAGTAATAAGCTTATATATCTCGCCCCCCTAAACTCCATAACCCTGAAATGCAGGCATATACAGACCCGCATAGGAAGCGCAATGAGTGAAGAACCGATGGACGATAATGTTATTGGATAATCCCATCAATTCTAAACTAACAGAAACACATCAGGATATGAGGTATTATATTACCTCTAAAATCATTATATTGGTACACACTGGGTTTTATCTCCCATAATATCCCTCTTCGGTGAAGACAAGGTGTGTTATGTGGTTTAACAGGTCACAGTAGTGCAGGTTAGACTGTTAGCACCTGTGAAGTTAATAATAATAATAATATAATAAAGAATTACATACATTTGATTGTAAAGCACAGCTGTCATTACTGAAAATTAATCCCCAACATGCTACAGGGCATCAAACATACATACTATAAAAACACAAGTTTAATAAAAGCTTTTTTTAAAAGACAGGTTTTTGAAGCCCTTCTTTTGAAGGTTCATCTGCCAACGCAGCAGGCTCAGAAAGACCTGAGGAAGCGGTGTTCGCAGCGTTCGGTTCTCTCAGCGATGCTGTTCAAACAGTTATTTACATGACCTACCTGGACATACAGAAAGTACGGCTATGCAGACGATCTAGCCTGCAATGCTGGAGACGACCAACATGGAAGGCGATGGAAGATGGCCTTAAACGAGGCGTCTACAGCTCAACATCGGAAAGACAGTAGCAGCGGCATACGCTCTTAGCACCAGAGAAGCTAGGAGGGAACTTGAGGTGCGTGTCAACAATAAACGCCTGGAGGTCCAGCAAGCCCCGAAGTATCTCGGTGTGCGTCTGGATCGGACAATGTCCTTCAAACAACACCTTGAAGAAGTCAAGGCCAAGGTAACATCAAGGGTCGCGCTGATCCGCCGCCTCGCTGGAACAACCTGGGGAGCATGCGCTAAGATGCTGCGATTTACGACCCAAGCCCTGGTCGTCTCTGCAGCGGAATACTGCGCCCCAGCCTGGAGCAGAAGCCCTCATGCAAGTAAGGTTGACGTGGTCATCAACAACGCCCTCAGGATTATAACTGGATGCTTGAAGCCTACCCCTGTGTCCCTCTTGCCAGTCCTCACGGGAATAGATCCGACCGGCCTCCGACGGGAGGCTGCCACCCTCGCCCTGGCCAGGAAAGCCCAAAATAATGACTGGCACATCCTGCATAACACGACAATGAGAGCAGTGCCTCTAAGTAGGCTCAAGTCCCGCCTCCCCTTCAACAAGGCAGCACAAGAGATTCTCAATTCCACCTCTGAGGACCTCTCCAGAGATGCATGGTTGGCAGCTGCTTGGAGGCAGGAGTGGGAGCTAGCCGGGCCCTCCCGCGTCCATCGCTACATCTGGGACCCAGGAGATGGCGCCATAGGAGGAGACGACCTACCACGCCAACAATGGACCACACTAAACCGTCTACGAACTGGGGTTGGTCGCTTCAAAACGTCAATGAAGAAGTGGGGCCTGGCAGACAGTGCTGCATGCGAGTGCGGTGACCCTGAACAGACTGCCGAACATATAATAACCACCTGCCTTTTATATAGACCACCCTTGGAAGCCAGCCTCTTCGACGTAGGACCAGAGATGCGGGCATGGCTACACAACACCGAGTTGGACCTCTGACGTTACACGAAAGAAGAAGAGGGTTCATCTGTGTGTCCTTGTAGTGTATCTGTGCTGTGTATCACTATGGTTCAAAAGCATGAAGAAAACAACATGTTTATAAAGGAATCTGCAGTGTGCCTTTCCTTCCAACGTTAGGATTTGTTGGGGATTGACGCCGATGGTATCGTTTTCTGTTAGCGAGAAATGAATAGAGGAAAACAATGTTGTTTAAGCAGTAATATATTCTCTTATTCTGTCTCTTACTGAAACACACAGAGCACAATAACAGCAGGGCCTCATTACAATTTTCTATTTTGAAAGCTATTTATCCATTTATTCTTCATGAAAGATGAAACCTACACTGAACAAACTGAAACACTGACTTTGATTACATTTATTATGTCAACAAATTGCACATAATTGTTGGCTGTAGCTCCTCTGTAATCCATGGTGTCCCCCAAGGCTCGGTGCTTGGTCCCCTCCTCATCACAATATACATACTTTTGAATGGGGAAATCATCCACCGCCATGGTCTCTTTTGCCTCTCATACACTAATGACACCCAACTCTACATCAGCACAAAACCTTCTGCCCACCTCCCCAAGTCAACTGCCGTCTAAGAAAAACCTGGGTGACAACACATCTACTCAAACTCAACAGCAATAATACTGAGCTCATGGTTTTGGCCCCCAATGAACTGCTTGGGAAGGTTGGGGATCTGCTCCTCACTGTTGACGGCTCCACCATCTCTCCATCCCCATCTGGAACTCCAGCCTTTTCCATTTTGTATTTGAACTTAATATTATTGCTTTCAACTAAACTAGTACAGATATGTGAAATATGCTGACATAATACATTTAATTAAGTCAACATTTCAGTTTGTTTCAGTGTACAGAATGAACATTATTGATAGCAGCGCTGACTCACCGGACATGTGATGCACTAATGGCACAGTTCATTTCTGTTTTGAGCCCTTACACTCTGTTTAAACTCACATACAATGAGCACAGGAAGAACTATATCTCCCTTTAATCAGAAACCCTCACTGCTCAGAACAGTGATGTACATGTGAGGATCCTCAGAAATAGGATGCACTGACAGGAGCTTAATGTAGGTTGGAGAAAAGCCTGAGATACAGGAGGCTTAATAGAGAGCTGAGTGAATATGCAGGTTTCTCTTCCAGAATATTTTATAAAAGCAGCCTTGGCTCCCAAAAAGAATGTTCCCATATAACTCAACTGCATTCTCATTCAACACGTTCTCACTCCCAACCCGTCACACGTTGACGGACGGTCAGGGCCCCTCCCTGTCACTCTATTACGGACAGGGTACCCCTTGAGAGTCAGTTTTCAACGGGCAGGGCGTCCCATAGACCTTCATAGAGCTCCCATAGCGTTGATAATAGACGCCATGTGAACGCTCCCCGACGGTCGGTTGTTATTGTCAATATTAATATAATAATTATTTATTTTTTAATAGTCACACTCGATTTCGCCGATTTTCTTGTTGCCCCAGCTGGTCGACACGTCTTTTTTGGGTTGGGGTCGTTGGTTATCAGACACCCCAATATATTACAGTTAGTGGTGTAAATGTGAAGATTTTACAAAAATATCTATATTAATCCCAAC
>NW_011334948.1:10775-11677 GCF_000735185.1 Notothenia coriiceps
TCTTTCGTGTAACGTCAGAGGTCCAACTCGGTGTTGTGTAGCCATGCCCGCATCTCTGGTCCTACGTCGAAGAGGCTGGCTTCCAAGGGTGGTCTATATAAAAGGCAGGTGGTTATTATATGTTCGGCAGTCTGTTCAGGGTCACCGCACTCGCATGCAGAACTGTCTGCCAGGCCCCACTTCTTCATTGAGGTTTTGAAGCGACCGACCCCAGTTCGTAGACGGTTTAGTGTGGTCCATTGCCGGCGTGGTAGGTCGTCTCCTCCTATGGCGCCATCTCCTGGGTCCCAGATGTAGCGATGGATGCGGGAGGGCCCGGCTGGCTCCCACTCCTGCCTCCAAGCAGCTGCCAACCATGCATCTCTGGAGAGGTCCTCAGAGGTGGAATTGAGAATCTCTTGTGCTGCCTTGTTGAAGGGGAGGCGGGACTTGAGCCTACTTAGAGGCACTGCTCTCATTGTCGTGTTATGCAGGATGTGCCAGTCATTATTTTGGGCTTTCCTGGCCAGGGCGAGGGTGGCAGCCTCCCGTCGGAGGCCGGTCGGATCTATTCCCGTGAGGACTGGCAAGAGGGACACAGGGGTAGGCTTCAAGCATCCAGTTATAATCCTGAGGGCGTTGTTGATGACCACGTCAACCTTACTTGCATGAGGGCTTCTGCTCCAGGCTGGGGCGCAGTATTCCGCTGCAGAGACGACCAGGGCTTGGGTCGTAAATCGCAGCATCTTAGCGCAGGCTCCCCAGGTTGTTCCAGCGAGGCGGCGGATCAGCGCGACCCTTGATGTTACCATGGCCTTGACTTCTTCAAGGTGTTGTTTGAAGGACAGTGTCCGATCCAGACGCACACCGAGATACTTCGGGGCTTGCTGGACCTCCAGACGTTTATTGTTGACACGCACCTC
>NW_011334949.1:0-4121 GCF_000735185.1 Notothenia coriiceps
AAAAGAAAATCTGTTTTACCATAAATTCATTTTGCTCTCAAAGTGCACCAGGTTGATGCATTTATCTTCAATATTAAAAAAAAAAAAAAAAAAATCTTCCCGGGGGAGAATGCCCCTACATAGAGGAGGTGAGGACCCACCCCGACTTATAAAATAGCGCTTTACCTCTGCTTACACCTATACGTCATTTTATATCGAGCCTTCATTGTAAGAGTCGCGGGTACACTGCCTGTGTATGTGCGTATTCCACTGTAGCGCCCGGTACATTAATGGGAAACCCTAGTTTGTACATGTTCAATACATTTGTAACACTGTACACATGAATGTTTCTTTTTTTGGTTCAACAAAAAAAAATCTCACCCCAAGCTGAACTCAAATGTTGGCAGCCCTGGGTAAACATTAACTTACATTGTAGTTGCTATCATTTCCTGAACCAGTTTTACATGCAGAAACATTGAGTACACCGGCACCAGGGATATTATTTTGTAACGTCTTCTCTTCATATGCTAAAATAGCAAAAACATGTAGCCTATCGTAATTTATGTAGATTAGTTATACATGTCATCTGCAACATTCATTTGTATACATGTTAAATGGTAAAAGCTTAACGAGCTGATTACCTGCATGCCACAAAGACTGATGTTCTAATGATTTGCACATTTAAGTAAAAATGTAATTGAAATTAAACGTATTTTTCCTTTTTTTTAATTATTGATTGTTATAATTGTACTCAGCCATCATGTTATGTTAGATTTCAATCCACTTACAATGACTTGACAACTTTGAAACTTGCTAAATTGTAAAGTTTTTCACCTTTCTGTAGAACACCGGGAAACAAAATGTTGGTGGTTTATAGCACAAACCATCTGATTTAATGTGATGTAAAATGATTATATAATGTGTATGCAGTTGTAACATATGTTATTTACGGTAAGGTTGGTACTGGAAAAGCGTAGTTTCTTGAATGTTATGTTAATGTTTTTATCATACCAGACATTCACTCCAGTCCAAACACTTTATGAATAAATACTTTTTATTCATCAACTGCTGCTTTGTGTAAAAAAATTAGCAGAACATAATGATTCATGAAAGATTCTGATGTAATGTTTACTCAAAAAGTTTTTGTTTTTTGATTATTTATTTTTAATTTGTATTTTAAGAAATTATTCACAAAGCATACATAACAAAATAAACACATCTAGGTACATACATTAACTACATAACAGTTGACAAATCCGAAATATAATAATAATAATAGTAATGTTTTATTATTCTGGTCAATTACATGGAGATATATGTTTGTGCATTTTCTAATTATGGGGAATCTATCATTTTGTGTGAATTGTGAGGAAGAATACCTGTTAACTTAATTAATCTCCAGCCCATTTTATGTGAGCTTTATGTTAGTCATCTCACAACATCCCCTGTATATACTGTACTCTCCAAATAAACAATATACCTGTTTACTCTCATTACATTTCACCATCTGCTTTCATCCCGCAGCCTGATAGAGGAGCGAAGCGCAACAGGGACGGGGATGGAGGGGCAGCGGGCGCAGATGAGGACTCCAGAGGAGGGAAGCAGCACAAAGGGCTCAGTGCCAGGGAAATGGCCAGATACCGGGAAGCAGGAGTAGGAATAGAAGGAGGGGGAGAAATGAGGGACTATGATGATCTGTCCCAAGACAGGAAGAGGATCCTGGAGAAACTGATGGACCGGGATGAAGAAGAACCTGAGGTGGGTTTTAGTTTTGTTTATCTCTCTGCAAGTGCTTTTGGTTTAAAAGAAACACTCTGTCACACTATTTGCCTTATTATCACTCTAATTGTGTCTCATCAAGACATTTAAAAACCCCACTTTATTGTGCGTTTTCAGGTGTGGTTGCTATTTTCTCATTGTGGCTTCAGTTGACTTTTTCTACTTTAGATAACAAATAATGGAACCCTTTCTTAATCATTAGTGAGCAAAAGTCATCATAGACTCATTATTATTATTATTTATTTTCTTATGGGAAAGTATGAAGTTAGCATGTTGTGCCCACAGTTTCAAAACCCGAGTGGAATTATTATTACAGGGGTAGACATTAAGGCCTCCGGCCCAATAGATTTTCATTGCCACTGGCCCCACCATTGTAACCACTGCCCGGAGCATTCGTCCAAAGAATCGACTAATAATGAAGAAAATGAACACATTTGTTGCAATAGTAATTAATGCACAAACTACATTACTACTTGTACTACAACATTTGAATCATCAGTTCTTCCTCATTTTCCTCAATTGTTCATATTTGGTTTATTAAAATAATGATATTGTGGTCATTGTTAAAAAAATTCTGCTATTATCATTATTATGAGTATTATTATTTGAATAATGCACTTTCTGCCTTCCTGTCATTAGGAGTTAGAAATGTAATGGCTATGTAATAGCCTAGATTAGAACCGTCATTATCCTAAACTGCTGGGACATTTCCCTATAGCCAATACCTTTTATATTTTCTACCCTTCACTTACTTGTCAGTAGGTCGGCATTGATGCACAGAGCCGACAGAAGACCTTGTTTATATTGGCATCATATTGAAGCCAACTCCATCGATCAAGCCAGTGTGGCTGAAACTTTCTCTCCCTCTTCTTCTCATACTCCCTGTCACTCTCCTTTAACTCTTTGAAGATTGTTTTTTGCCCGGTGCTTGGCCGGTTACGGCTGGTATTAAAAACATTTTGGCGAATGGTTATGTGGCACTAAAGTCTGTAGTGAACGAGCGGGAGCGCGCTCGCGCTGCGCTCGCGCTGCGCTCGCGCTGCGCTCGCGCTGCGCTCTGCAGCAAACAGCTGTTTTCTTTTCACCAAACAACTACAACCGCTCAATCATCTCAATTGCCTCTCGAGTTTTACTTTTGTCAAAACCAAAAGTATCCACATCTCAGCCAAAATACAGTATTGCAACTGTAATACTATTGCTTTGCATGGATTTGGTCCACTGATTCACTGTATGCAATAAGCCTCTGTAAAGGTGGTTAAAGCCAGAAGCTTAACCCAGCCTTGCTCACATTTAGATGTGAAGCCTGCAATACGTAACATAGTGACCTTGACCTTTCCTTATATTGTCAGTTTCTCAAGTACTGTCTAGTGTAGTCTTTACATTGTGTATCTGTTCACCTACTTGCTACTGTAGGTGTATGTATATTGAGTGGGCGGTACTTCTCTTTTTCTCTAATATAACAGCTTCAGTGTCATTGAAATCTTAAGTGCTAGTTTCCTTCAACCCTGCTACATACAATAAACTAAAATAGCGAAGTACAATTGTGAAATAGACATGATGGTGCAAGTAAGTTGTGGGAATATTAAAATAATATATAAAACGAAATAAGATGAAACGCATTGAATACAATACTGTACAGAAGAAAAAATATTGTAATATGCGGAATGATGAGATGCACAAAGGAAAAGTGTTATAAATATACAGTGTGTTAGCGTTGCACCTGTTGAAGTTCCTTTTTTAGAAGGTCAAAATGTAATTCATATCAGCTACAAAATGTGAGAATAGCCAAAGCTACTATGGCTCTGGTTTCAGACAGAGGATGAAAAGAGGTGCTGCAACACAGGCATTATGAGAAAAATAAAGACCCACAATAACTTCTTGAATGTCAAATTTTATATACAGTGTGTGTGTGTATATATACAGGACTGTCTCAGAAAATTAGAATATTGTGATAAAGTTCTTTATTTTCTGTAATGCAATTAAAAAAACAAAAATGTCATACATTCTGGATTCATTACAAATCAACTGAAATATTGCAAGCCTTTTATTATTTTAATATTGCTGATTATGGCATACAGCTTAAGAAAACTCAAAAATCCTATCTCTAAATATTAGAATATCATGAAAAAGTATACTAGTAGGGTGTTCAACGAATCACTTGAATCGTCTAATTAACTCGAAACACCTGCAAGGGTTTCCTGAGCCTTGAAAAACACTCAGCTTGGTTCAGTAAACTAAATCACAAGTATGGGGAAGACTGCTGATCTGACTGCTGTCCAGAGGACCGTCATTGACACCCTCCATCAGGAGGGTAAGACACAAAAAGAAATTTCTCAAAGAGCAAGCTGTTCACAGAGTGCAGT
>NW_011334950.1:0-2802 GCF_000735185.1 Notothenia coriiceps
CTTGACTTATTGAATAAAGTTTGCTATATTCACTAACTAGTTTGGCAATATTATTCCGTGCATGTGTTAAAAACCTTATTTCCATTTGATTCATTGGATTACTCGCGTGAATGTTTAGCACGTAAATGCTTTCGTTTTTAAAACCGTCCGACCTCCACTACAAAACCATCAACCAGTTGCATAGGATTAAAACATGTCAACACTCACTCACCCCGTCTTAAACATTCCCAAAGAAGTGCCTCTGTCTCTCGTTGTGCTGGATGAAGTCACTGGCGACGAGTAAACCCAAAATAGTCCCAAACAGGCGCAGAGGCATTTTTCTTTTTTACTAGTTGTCCGAGTTCGGGGCCGGCAAATGCTGCCGCCATCTTGCTCAGCTCAGCTCTGTGCTGAGCTCTGAGAGCGGGAAAGACGGACTGCCCTCCCCTGCCCTCTGCTGGCGCGTGCTGTGCATTACAACCAATGTCGTCCCTGTCAAAACTCCGTGTCAGTGTAATAGAATGAAACGGATCTGTGATTTGGCGCACAGTCTGTGACGTCACGGTATTGAAAATCATACCGACGGTATTTCCAAATACCCTGGTATACCGTAATACCGTCATACCGCCCAAGCCTAATCTCGAGCGCAATTATTTTCTGTTGACATATGACTGCACTGAACATTGGCCTCAAACACTTGACTCACTACATTGTAGGCCTATGTAGTATTGTATATATGTTTTATATTTTGAGTAACAACAGAGTATACAATGCAATCATATAATACAATACTAAAACACAATATATGTATAAAAATATATATATATATAAATAGATTTATATAATTCAGTAAATGAATTTCAATTCCTATAAGTAACCAGTAACATGTTCAGTTTTTCACGTTTATAACCGAATGTCATGAAAATAGGTTTATAATCAAGCGAGTTACAGTCGACTTTGTAGAGAAGTCTGCATCTCTGGATTTCTTCAATAACAGAAGTTGAGCTCTCCAATGGCGGACACGCAGATTAACGTCAAATCGCTAACGCGGTATCTATGATTCTATATATATCATGGATGCTATCATGGATGTATATTAACAATACTTTTTTATTATACATCCATATGGTCTTATTATACAACCATGATATCTTTGTACATGATATTGATTAATGGCTGCAACCATTTTCAGTACTCGGACTGCAGTAACTGAACTGCGTGCGCGCGTCTGCGGTCCGTGTGCAAATACAGCTATCCTCGCACTGCAGAAACAACAAATTAGGATAGTTCGCCTTTTTTATTTATTTATCCCAAGCAAGACATAATAGTTTAGCAAACCATATCGGTTGATACTTGTTGCTGTTCATGGCCGATGTAGGCATCCGCGCCACGTTAAGGTAACCTCGAAACTAGCCAAAACTAACTAGCCTTTTCACGTCTTAGAAAAACATATGGGCCAAATCTATTTCTATATGGATGGGTATCGTTTGAAATGTATCGATTCCGATTCCGGTTCTGCTTATCGATTCCGGTTCTTATACTTTTTCCCTGTTCGATTACAAAATTATAAAAGAAAGAGGTCAAACGTTTGGATAACAAAAATATCTTTATTCTTTTAAGCTTTAACTGACATTTCTACAAATAAAACATATACATGCAATACAAATGTATTGCACAATAGCTGTGCTTTATTTTAAGTGAGCTATGCCTGTGGCAAGCTATTAACAGGCATTGCACTGTGCCTTGTCTTTTTATTTTTTAGTGTAGTGGAGCCTCACTTCAGAGCGTTTACCGCGACCCATCTTTGGTGTTATGAAGTGACTGAGCTCGTGAACTGTCTACTGGAGGGCGGGGGAGCCTCGCTGCGGGGCAACCTCTGTCGACTGTCAGTGCAACTTGGATGATGCCGTCAGCGTACCGTGCCGGCCGTCAATGACCCGCTGACGACCGGCCGTTCTGTGATTCTCCAGAACACACAGATGGCCAGTCCGCCCTTACCCTGTATTCCACCAGGTCACCGCGGCGCAGACGGACCCGGTGGAATACAGGGTCTACCGCGTTTAGGAACCGTTAAGCAGACCCGAAATTGTGTATTTTGTCCGGTTACCCGGTACCCGGCATTTTCTTATCGGTTCTCATCTGGAACAGAGTTTCGGTTCCCAACCCTATCATGACCTACAGTAAATGTAGTCTATAACTTTTTCCACCAACTAAAAATCTTTTATCGGAATACTTCACATTTCTGAAGATTTGTTCCAACTTTCTAGTTCCAACAAGGACAGGAAACCATGTATTTTAGCAATGTCATATCTGAGCTGTGGTCTAGCTTGGCTTAGCATTTAAGCTGATAACAGTGGGAAATAGCTAACCTGGCTCTCAGAAATTCGAAGATACACCACCAACATCTGTAAAGCTGACTAATAAAGACGTACCTCAATGGGTTTTATATGGGTTTCAATAAGACAATGGTACAACATCAGGAGGATACGTCTTGTACTCACCCAGAAGACCACGCTGGTTCTGTTTACGGCTCTTACTGTATCATCTTCTGTCTTTGAATAATGCAACTCCCTTCTGGCTGGTCTACCAGCACGTTCCATCCATAAAGAGAACTGGATAGCTTCGGAGGCGGGGCTCGGTTAATTCCTATGAAAGTTGCTCATTGGCACAAGAAGCCCAAAATGAACCGACTGTAGATTAAAAAAATACCGGGATCATTCGGGGTCTTGGGCCCATAGAGCACTACAGAGTTGAGTTTTCCTTTAGACCCGCCTTCAACATGCCGGGTCTCGGCTCAATCGAATTAAGAGAGGCTCTGAATCC
>NW_011334951.1:0-5529 GCF_000735185.1 Notothenia coriiceps
TTTTAATTCTTTAGTGTGCACTTTACATTTCTTCTTAATTTTCTTTGAAAGCAAATTTGCACATTCTTTTATTGTTTGTTATTGATATTATTATTGTTTGTTAGCTAAGTTGTTTATTTGTTTTAATTCTTTAGTGTGCACTTTACATTTATTCTTAGCTCTTGTTCTTGCTTGTAATAAATAAAGCTGCAGTACTTTACTGTATAACTGTTAAGATGTTTTGATATTTTTTTTGGGGGGGGCGCAGTGGTGAAGCTCGCCTAGGGCACCAAATGTGCTAGGTCCGCCCCTGGGCGGACTGACCATTGGGAATACCAGGAGTTTTCCCGGTAAAATAAAATAATAATAATAATTAAAAAATATATATATTTTTGCCTAAACCCTACCGGCCCACATTTGTAAGTGTTCCAGCCACTCCCTTTTTTTTTTTTTTTGCTTACCTAAATCCTACCGGCCCACATTTGTAAGTGTTCCGGCCACTCCCTGGAAACGGGGTTCAGGGGGAGTGGCTGTAATCGTAGGATAGAAAAGGGGGAAGTGACGTTTGACTCAGAGGTTGCGCGGCTGTGGAGAAGAACGTGTTGCCCACATTCTGTTACTGAATTTAGGCTAGTTAGCTAGCAGGTTTATTGTTTTGGGTGCAGTCACTTTTGCCTCCACTTGCTGTTCAAATAAATGTTGAAAGAAAAAGTCAATCTGTTTACAGTTCTGTTTCATAACAGTTTCTGAAACAGAATGGACAGTGTCTACTGTAAGAAAACAAATAAAAATAAGGAGCAAATGAGAAACACATTTGCATGCATGTTAACTGTGCTATAAAATTCAGTCAAAATGGCAGGACAAATTTGTACGTTGATTCATTGTTAGAATTTGTACCTTTTCAGTACTGTTTGCGTGGTTGACATTATGCAAACGCTCTGCAACGGCCCATAATGCTTCCATTAGGAAAGACACGGTGCAGTTTTGAAAACGCTGTAAATATAAAACCACTAATTTTCAAAAATTAAAGTTTTATCCGCTTATTTTAACAATGTGATCGCATGATTTATTACGAAATTATTGCATATTTGCTGTAAGCTAGCTAGATAACGTAGCTAACCTAGTCATTTCAGATATACTGACAAAACACTTAAAGTTATGAAACAGTTGGCCAACTTTATAGTCCCCAAACGTCACCAAGCGCTCCGGCCCCAGCTGTGTCTTTTGTATTCCCAGTGTTTCTTTTACGCTTTTACTAAATGCTGTGCATGTATCGTAACGTTGGTAAACACATCTCTTAATTTGCATGTGTTTTGGCACATTTGCATCTTAAATCTGCATTCTGTTATAAACTGCAGCGCGTTTCTCCTAATGGAAGTGTTTTCAGCCACCTTATTTTATATTTAGTGAATCAATACTAAAATGAAAAGTCAAATGAAATAAGGCTACAAAGGCTTGTCTGAAATCAATGTTTATTTTTTTTTACTTTGTTTATTGATCAAACAATATCTACTGACATATTATTCAATTACACTTCATAGAGAGAAAACAAACAAATATATTGTTTTCTCATTTACTGTCAATCACTTCGACTCACAGAGTAACTAGGACACAAACAATTTTACATCTCATCATTTTTATGATGGAAGATACAAAGGGATCCTACAAGCATGTGGCAAGGATTCAGTTTATAAGAGTATTTTCTCACATGCAATCATGTTTTCCTTTTCATTGCACTGGAGGAAAACCTAATTTGGATCAATATGTGATGGGTGATGCTGCCATGTATGCACCGGAGCATGCAAATTGTCTTTGGATGCGTTCCACTCCAAAAAGCACTCTTATAGAAGCAGATCTATATAATCCACATTGACTGCAGTACATGATTCACACACGGACTGTTGCATCTTTTTTCAATCACTTCGGTTGGTTTTGAAAAAGACCTCAATGTTTTGGACTCTGAATATATAAATATTATTGAAACTCTTTTGAAAACACACAAAAAATAGATTCAGTGAAGCTTTGAATTGTTTCAGGTTATGTTCTGTTATGCACTGCCAGAGAAGCTTCCATGTGAGTGGGGTTCATTAATTCCTTGTAATATCTAACCAATAATTATTTATAATGGCAATCTGCAGAGTTTTTCTGAATGTAGGTAACATTGAATAGAGTAGCTGTCGTATGGCATCAACCGCACTGCATACCCACAATGCATTACTATCACATCTCCAAGGGCACTAATTCCAATGTTAAACGTTTGTTAAATTGTTTAAGATACTTTGATTTCTTGCATATTTCACCAAAATAAACGTAATTGAAAATGAACTTTGTTACTTTAAGATGACCTTCTCAAAAGCAAAAGTTCACGACTTTGGTCTAGACTCTGTACTTGCGCGTCTTGACCTAGGGTTTAATTGTGAGACAATGACTCGTTCCCACCTCAACTACGTAATTGACAATGGGCTTTACGATCATGCCTATGCTGTCTTTATTCAATTATGTCAGTGTAAGAAGTCTAAGCTGCTCTGCACAAATGCACACCACAGTAAAAAACTACAATATGCAAAGTACATTTCTCCAGATATGAATTCAGAACAAGATTTCCTGACATTCCTGACAATTAATTCCCGCAGCTCCAGCTCTGCATGTAATATTTGGAGCCAAGCATGAACACATGGACCAAAACAGACTGCACACAGCTACAAGTAGAACTTTTTGCAATGCTGAAACTAATTATAATTAATAATAATTAATAATAATAATAATAATAATAGATTTCATTTGTTAGCGCTTTTACAGGTGCTCAAAGACGCTTTACAGATAATAGTGAAGAAAAAAGAAAAGAGAAGAAAGGAACAACAAATAAATATAAAGTTAAAGTTAAAGTCAAATAATACAAAAACAATCACACATGAAAAGCCAGATTGAAGAGGTGAGTTTTTGTGAATTTTTTGAAGGTGGTGAGGTCGGTGCAGTCTCTGATGGGTTGTGGGAGTGAGTTCCAGAGGGAGGGGGCAGCGACAGAGAAGGCTCTGTCCCCCCAGGTCCGGTGATTGGTGCGGGTGGGGATGGATAGGAGGTTGGCTTCTGATGAGTGGAGGCAGCGGGAAGGGGTGTGGTGGTGCAGCAGGTCTGTGAGGTAGGGGTAATGAAATGAATGTCCCAGGGAATTTTTTGTTTACTGCAGATAAGCTCATTCAATAACATTGCATTATAACTCATGAGCAATCCTGTTTATGTAATTAATGCATGCTGTCGAAATTCAGCATATATGTTTTAATGTCCCTTATATATTAATTGACAACCCTGAATACATCCTACAGTCAGAGGGGACATGGGGGTATTTTGCACGTATCACAGGTATGCACAGAATGCATTTGAAATAGTATGGAGCTGGGGAGGATAGGGGATAAATATTGTTGCAACATATATCTAGATTCAGAAAGGGCTTGTACAACATAACCAGTATCTTAAACCCCAGGCCTTAAATTAAGATTGTGCCTTGTTTATCTGTGGGTTAGTTGACTTTGTGAGAGCTTAAAATTAAAACAGTATCCGTGTAGAGCTCATGTGCAGAACCAGCTGTCTGTGGTCCAGTGAAGTGAGCTACATTTGTAAAAATCCCTTATTACCATGATGTAAAATGCAAAGCTGCTGCTTAAGCAATACTTATGAAATGATGTACAATGGCAAAAAAAGGGATTACATGATTAAAAAGCATAATAAAAGAACAAATGTAAATGGAGTTCTTTTGCGCTGATGCAATGGAGAGTATAAACTATAGAGAAGCAGGGTTAGAGGCTAAAAACATATTTTGATAGAAATTCTGATTCATTTCTTCTTCAACAAGTATTAATTAAGGTGCTATTTCGGAGTTGAAATACTTCAATTACATGCGTTTTCTAGAGGACAGCATTTTAAACTGGAGGTGTAGGTGCGGTGAATAAAGGACAGCAGGCAGGGATTTATCTGGTGTATTTCTTCTCCAACAAACTTAGATTATTACTAATAAACAAAACTAAAAACACTCCTTCTCTCTGTGCACCTACACCATTGTATCTGTTTATAATTTTCGACCCACATATACTACGCAGTTGCCCGGTTGTACCGGGCGTGACTTTGTATCATTTTCAATATTTGCACTCAGTAGGTGGTGCTGAATTTGATGAAATGCACCTCTGATCAAATGCTGTTTGATTGGTTCAGGGGATCTTTGACAACAAAGTGTTGAATTGCTGGGATAAAGTTCATATGGAAATTAAGAATGTTGTCATAGCACCGTTTTAAAAAAGAAGCTATTTTGAATCTTTGGGCACATACTGTATCTTCCTATTAAAAAAAATCTCAGGTCCAAATGAAGTCATTACAAGTTTGAAGTTGACTTTCATTTGATCAAGTTGAATTCATAATTTTTTTTTACTCAAATTGGACTCGAGTTCAATTAATTTGACTCAATTCTAAACCTGTGCTGTTATTAAGCCTCACTGCTGCAAAACCACACACAGTTTATGTAACGTTACCAACCGATAGGTCTTAATGTATTCCACGCCCGCACCACTGTAAAGTCACTTTTACCAGTACAGCCACAGAAGTTTACTTTCCACATTATAGTAAATATGTCCGTAGCCTAGCATCTATATTACTCTGGTCTCTGTGTTTAAGTCATTCTGGTCTCTGAACCGCTTTCATCTTAAAAGAGGCATGAGGGAGAGAGGGAGAGGGAGACTGCATGGCGATATGGGAAAAATATGACTTTTTGAAGTAAACTTCAATATGCTCTATTACTTTTCATCAAGTTCTAAGCTTAAAGTGCCAGACTTAAGACAGACAGAGGAGTTTTTGTAGTCGCCAGTAAATAGAAGTCATTGTACTGTTGAGAGAATGTCCTTCATGCAGTGCCTATGTTAAGGTGTGTGTAGGAAGCAGGACCCAAATGCAGATTAAAGTGACAAAAATAACTCCTTTATTTCAAGGCTAAACTATTCACAAAGACTGAACAGAACACTCACCGCAGACCAAGTCATTACACAAGACGAACCGACAAAGACAGACAGAAAAACTAGAACTTAAATACACACAAGACTAATCATACAAACAAGACACAGGTGAGGAGGGAGGAGAAAACACAGGGACACCAGGTGAACACAATCGGGTAAATTAGACACACCAGGGAAACTAACGACAGGGAACCACAGACAAATCTAAACAAGACAAAACACAACGCAGACAGAAAACCAAAGACAGATCTAGACAAGACACAACGCAGACAGAAAACCAAAGACAGATCTAGACAAGACAAAACACAACACAGACAGATCGTGACATTACCCCCCCCTCGGGGGACAGATCCCAGACTTCCCAAAACAAAACCACAAAAGTCCAAAACCTCAAGCAGGGTGCGTGGAGGGGGTCAGGAGGACGGGACTTATCACTAGGCCACCAGGGTGGGTGGAGGGGGTCAGGAGGACGGGACTGAGCTGACCGCCCAGGGGCACAGCAGAGGACCAGGAAGGGATCTCGGGCGGACGGGCCCGGGGGCAAGGCAGAAGG
>NW_011334952.1:0-2018 GCF_000735185.1 Notothenia coriiceps
GAACATTGGACTCCAAGAGATCGTTAGAACACTCCAGGGGCAGCACGATGGTCTACAAGAGGAAATGATAAGGCTTCAGGCAGAGAACAATGAACTCAAGGTGAACGGTAAAATCCTAACAGTCGAGGCGCAGAACGACGGACTCAAAGAGAACCTGCAAACACTCCAGGCGCAGAACAACGGACTTCAGGTTCAAGTTAAAACACTCGAGACGCAGATCAAGGGTCTCCAGCTGGACATTAGAACCCTCCAGGGGCAGAGAGGCGGACTCGGTGGCGTTGTTAACTTTGAAAAAGCTCAGGAAAACCATGACGTTCTCCAGGAGACGGAGAGCAACCTCCTCCCTAAGCCTATCTCTAAGAAACGTCTCGCTAAGGTTAACAACATTCCCGCTAACGAACGTCATGCTAACAACCTTCCCACCAACCCTAAAGCTAACGAATATCCCGCTAACCCTAAAGTTAACGAATATCCCGCTAACCCTAAAGCTAACGAACGTCCCGCCAACGCTAACAAAACCAGACAGAAGAAGCCTAGATTCTGGAAAAAAGTCAAGGGGTTCTTTGAGAGGAACATCGAGGAAAAGGCCGGATGTTCTTCATGGATTTAGGCGGGTTAGCGGCACAGAAAGGGAGTCCTTCCAATTGAAATGGGAGCAATTGTACCCTTTCTTTGTGGGATGAAAACATAATTATTTTGTTAGGTTATCTCCGGGTGCTCCGAGTTTCTCCAGCTTTAATAGCCTTTCCTAAAATTGGTTATTCATTTAAAAAACAAACATTTGTTTCTTCATTTCTTATGTTTATGGTTATCTCCGTAATCTGTTAGGTAAGTAGCCCATGCAGAAAATGTTCAAATACAATTAAATGCATTATATCCTTTCACACACCATGATTTTATTGTTTATTATTTAATTTTCTTGTACTCAAAACTAGTGGTTCCCAACCGGGGGTAAAGGGACCCCTAGGGGTACTTGATGGAACTACAGGGGGTACGTTGAAAGATTAGGGATTGCAATTTATTTACACAATTTAAAATACACTTTTTGATCTTAAGTTTTTAAACTATAGCACCACAGAACTTGTCCTACACCGCTTATCTTTACGTTTTAGTTTGATCTCAATCAATAAACGAGGTACACCGAGTGACTGTGTTTTTATACTTCAGTTTTCATTTCCTCAAAAGAGATTCTGCTTTCTGTTTCCTGCCCAGAGGCTGCAGATGGAAATTAATTCTGTGCAATGTACATTTCATTTTTAAGCATGTTTGTTTAAAGTAGAAAAAGTCATTATTTTCTGCAGGATAACGCCTGATGAGGACAGAGAGATATTTAGATAGATAGATGGATGGATGGATGGATGGATGGATGGATGGATAGATAGTTAGTTAGATAGATGGATGGATGGATGGATAGATAGATAGATAGTTAGATAGATGGATGGATAGATGGATGGATGGATGGATAGATAGATAGATAGTTAGATAGATGGATGGATAGATGGATGGATGGATAGATAAGAAGTACTTTATTGATCCCAATTTGGGAATTGTTTGCGTAGCAGCAGCATAAAAAAACAAGGCAATGTACATTAGAGAAGTTAGGAAACTGGAAATAAACAGTCCAAAATATTTCTGAAATAGAAAGAGTGGTTTCTCAGCAGCACACACAGTGTCTCTTTTCTTTGGCTTTTGTCTTTGTTTTGGGTGTAGTTTGCGATAAAGGGATTTTGTTTTTGTAAAACAGGATCTCGAAAGGTTTCCTTGCATTTAACCAGGGAGTGCCAATCAAGACCCCGTAACGGCTTGCCAGAAGAAACACACAACTTTCACACACATACTCGTTTTTACTGCTAAGTGCTGATAGCCTTGTGATATGTGTGTGTGTGTGTGTGTGTGTGTGTGTGTGTGTGTGTGTGTGTGTGTGTGTGTGTGTGTGTGTGTGTGTGTGTGTGTGTGTGTGTTCCGGTTCCCAGACAAAGTTGTGTGTGTGTGTGTGTGTGTGTGTGTGTGTGTGTGTG
>NW_011334953.1:0-2871 GCF_000735185.1 Notothenia coriiceps
CGTTTTCTTTGATTTTTATCCATGATTTTTCATTCTCCCTGGGTGTTTCTCAATGTCGAGTATGCTTGCTTGGTAGCACATGTCTTCCGAGTCACACAGCCAAGAATCCTTCCTGGCATTCGGAAAACGAAGAGTGGAACATGTTAGCAAGTGTGCAGGTGTGCGTCATATGAGAGGCCCCGCCTTACCTTTTCCGCCTGAGATTTGGGGAAATTGGTCCGTGCGCAAAGCATTGTGGGGATTTTAAGACCGCGGAGTCTACACATGTGCAGCCTCGTAATTTCTCCAAACGAAGTACGCCGGGCTCGGTAGAATTCCAAGAGTGTTTCTCAATGTCGAGTAAAGCTGCTCCAGAGCCACTATTTCAAGCATACTACGTCATTGAGTGCCGCCAAAGTACTGTTCCAATGTCCAGCATACTTGGAATTCTACCACTTTCGATTGCATGAGATAGCCCAGCACCTTCATCACACATGTTGCCACTTATTTGTACCATTTTCAGGCGATTTGTAATCTGTTCTAGAAAAACGATATGATTTTGGATATTTGTGGAGTTAGGTGGTCCACGAGGGTTTTTTTATTGGTTAAGTGGTCCTTGGTATGAAAACGTTTGAGAAACACTGGTCTATGGGTACAGCCCTATTTGGTTGTGTGGTTTTATTTGATTTATTATACAAATGATTTACTATTATATTATCATTAGCCTACATTAGTTGAATAACATTGTCTCAAAATTACTGTTATAGTTTTATTGCAACAACTTCTGGTACAATTTGTTGTAGTTATTACTCACTTTGCCTTCACTCTTTATCATTGTTTTTCCTTCTTAATATCTTCATTTTTTGTTTCAAATTCACAATGTTATGTTTTTCATTCTCTTTCCCTCCTTTGTTCTGTTTCTAGCACAAATTATGGGAAGCTTGTCCACCCTGACACGCCCATAGAGGCTCTCAGCAGGTAACCCCCCCCCCCATCGACCTACTGCTTCCCTATTGGCTTCCTGCTTTAATACAAGTTTGCTAGTGTCAGTGACTAACCCTGAGGGGGTGCATGCATAGTGTGTGTGTCACTGTGTTCAGGGACCAGCCGCCCTGACCAGTCACATGAGGAGACCAGTGTCAACATGAAATAACACACCACAGAGTTTTAAAAAGAATACAGATGATTGACCGGTCTTTAGGTTTATCGTTCACTCCCTAGTCAACAGGCAACAACTCATAAAACTGTAGACACTACTTTAACCATCTTGACCCAACTACAACTATTAAAGCAAATGTGATTAAGAAAATGCCAAACTCATAAACGTATTTGTCCAAGTCACCTAAAGAGAATAATGAGGTTCAATGCACCAATGATGCTTCCTCCTTATCGCTCCTGCGTTCTCTTTTAAATGGATGAAGGTCTATCCTGAGCTGGAGGAGACCCTGTCATAATATAATAATAATAATACATTACATTTATATAGCGCTTTTCCTGGTGCTCAAAGCGCTTTACAAGCAAGTAAAACAAGATAACAACAAAAGTAAAAACTAAGCTAGGTCATAAATCTTGAATCAGTATTGGAGCAGTCTCAGGGAGCCAGGTGTATTTATTTACAATATTACTCACTTATTTATTTATATGTTTAATGTTTGAGGGTACCCCGTTTGGTAAATCCATTCCTGGGAGAGGCGAGGGGGGGGTGTAGCAGACACAGACGTGATATTGATCTTCTCATGTGACTCTGTTACAAGGCAAAGAACCAGGCTGATAACTTCAGTCAATTGTAACTTGGTGAGACCCTTACAAAATGAGAAGGACTAACACATTGATCCGAGGTGTCAGGATTGCCTCTCGCAGCTTTGTTTCCGGCTCCATTCATCTTCAGTCCAAGTCTGTCCCTGCTCTGCTAAGACTCACTTTATTTCAGACTCAGTGTGAATTGCTTGACGAGTGCTAATGCACAAATGATATTCTGTATGATCGATGTGAAGGCCAACCTCTGAATATTAATCCTGTGTGTGATTTAATAGCAAACTAAGGTTTTTTGTTGCCATCCAAACAAAAGTAAATTCCTCTTTCCTTCTTCAGTGTCAGACAGGTCCCCCCTCTCAGCGACAGGATGTGTCTCCTACTGCTGAAGCTTTACATGTCTCACGTGAACAGAGAATCCTTGACGATTCATAACATTAAAACAAGACAATGTCATTACTGAAAAACACATCATAAGATGTTCCCAGAGTGTCCCTTAGTACTGCTGTTATCTTTTATCAAACTATTTCACATCACAAGTGTTACTTACAGTGGGGCAAAAAAGTATTTAGTCAGCCACCAATTGTGAAAGTTCTCCCACTTAAAAAGATGAGAGAGGCCTGTAATTTTCATCCTAGGTATACCTCAACTATGAGAGACAGAATGGGGGCAAAGAATCCAGGAAATCACATTGTAGGATTTTTTATGAATTAATTGGTAAATTCCTCTGTAAAATAAGTATTTGGTCACCTACAAACAAACAAGATTACTGGCTCTCACAAGAGCCTCTGTCCTCCACTTTTTAACTGTATTAATGGCACCTGTTTTAACTCGTTATCAGTATAAAAGACACCTGTCCACAACCTCAAACAGTCACACTCCAAACTCCACTATGGCCAAGACCAAAGAGCTGTCAAAGGACACCAGAAACAAAATTGTAGACCTTCACCAGGCTGGGAAGACTGAATCTGCAATAGATAAGCAGCTTGGTGTGAAGAAATCAACTGTGGGAGCAATTATTAGAAAATGGAAGACATACAAGACCACTGATAATCTCCCTCAATCTGGGGCTCCACGCAAGATCTCACCCCGTGGGGTCAAAATGATCACAAGAACGGTGAGCAAAAATCCCAGAACCAC
>NW_011334954.1:0-1928 GCF_000735185.1 Notothenia coriiceps
CACACACACACACACACACACACACACACACACACACACACACACACACACACACACACACACACACACACACACACACACACACACGAACACACTGGGACATAAATAGAAGCCCTTGTATCGCAATGCAAAGAGTGTGTGAGCCAAACACGAAACAACAGTCAGGTTTTATTTATAGTCTTCATTGTTACTCATGTTAACTGCCTTTCACTCAAATCGTTCTATAAATAACATTTATTATTATTTTATTTGTTTAAATATTATAATCATTTTAATTGTATTACTATCATCATTATTATCACTACTATTATTATTATTATTTAGTTTTTGTATCTTTTATTGTATTATTATTATTATGGTTTAATTGTTATTATTATTATTTGTATTTTATTTGTATTATTTATTTATGTTCCTCCTCCTCCTAAGGTAACCCTGCTGTCAAATCCAAAATCTACTTTTACTGCTTTGACGTAATAATGAAATGATAATGAGCCTCCCTTCTCCCCCAGACCCCTAACGTCCCCTCATTAGTGGGAAAGTGGTCCTCTTGTGGAATATTGGAACATGATAACCTGTGAATGTATATGTGGAAGGATTCGAACCCCCCCCCATGCCAACGGAGCACATACCATCTGCTGATTCATTTCCTTCCATGCTGTTGAAAGCTGTGAGAAAAAGGAGCCTTAGCTTAACTAAGGGATACTTTTTAATTAAGGGTATTTTGTTGTTAATTAACGCCTCTCTGCAGGAGTCAATCATCTAAGGGATTCTTGTGTTGATGCCATTTTCACAGGACGCCCATTCATCACTAACCTTGGTGACAAATACACGGCATTCCTGTAACCGCTTCAAAATAAAAGTGGGCTCTAGTTTCGTCCGCCTATGCTTTTTAAATTGAGGCAGCAGCAGTGCATGTTAGGTAACATCCAGATAGGAGCTATAATTAAATAAAAGAGACGCAGCTCTCTCCCTGTGAGGGATATCTGAACACCAGCAGTAAAAATAATAACAACACTTAATTACATTACATACAGCTGACATGAGGAGTATCAAAGTATACGTTTCATTGGAGTCAGATGGAAGTAACTAAGTACATTTACTCAAGTACAATTTAGAGCAGGGGGTCAAACTCAATTTCATGGCGGGCCACATAGAATTATGTTTGCACTCAAAGGGCCGGTGGTAACTTTAAGACTATATAAATATACATAGATAAATATATATGAAATAATGTATTAAATGACATTATTGCCTCTGCATTGGATTATTACAGCTAATAATTACCATTATTAGCTGTAATAACTTCCTAATTAACTATACGTCTGAAAGCAGAAGTCTGGGGACGAGTGATTGCAAGTCTCTTCAGTGAGAATGTCACAAAATTAGATGCATTGTGGGATATGTAGTTTATGCGCAACGTGCTCCTGTAAAGTGGCATTCAACCATATAATAAATGTATTATATTATTTGCAAGCTCTTGTGGGACCACATCAAATGAAGTGGCGAGCCGGATTTGGACCCCGGGCCTTGAGTTTGACACCCCTGATTTAGAGGTACTTGTACTTTACTTGAATATTTCCATGTTATGCTACTTGTATTGGAACTGTTGGGGAAATATTTTCCAAGGCCCATAACTTTGACCCAGTTTATCAGTTCTGTCCTGACTGAGCACACGCACCTCTAACCCTGGCTGCTCTCAGTGTGTTGTCTCCCTGTACCTGCCTGATGGCGTCAGCTGATAGAGGTGTTATCATTCTATGTTCCTGCCTGATGGCGTCAGCTGATAGAGGAGTTATGATTATATCTTGTTCTGCACAATGTTTTGATGATTCTCTCTGAACTAGCTAACTACACGGGTCTGGGGTAGAGTTCTTCAGAATTTACGTGGCAACTCTACCGCGAAGTCAGAACCTCTGGCTCGTGACTTG
>NW_011334955.1:0-2609 GCF_000735185.1 Notothenia coriiceps
GAGAGAGAGAGAGAATCTACTTTTAGTAGTTTGTTTAAAAGGAAATTATGAAGAGGAACAAATTAAATGATTTGAAAATGATATCTATGTAGGTGCTGACGCTGTTGGCGGTTCTAGTGTTAACATAAATTTAAATTAAATATGTGTAATGGCAAATGCCATATATGATTTTCTCTTACCTGGAATTCTGCCTTTTTGAACAGACTTTTTGATTGAGTCCTAGCTCTATTGTCTGCAGTTCTAAGGTTAATATTGATATAATATGATCAATATATATCATCGGTCTAAATTAGATAATTTAAATGCGGAAACTGGGCTTATTCATCAGAATTTCGTATGACTTGACTTGACTTCCTTGACCTGAGCAATGACTTGACTTGACTTGCTTGACTCTCACCACAGTGACTTGGGACTTGCTTGATACTTGTAGGTCAAGACTTGAGACTTGCTCATGACTTGCACATGTAGGACTTACTCCCACCTCTGCCAGATTCTAATAACAAAAGCGCCGGTACCGGTGCACCCTCCCTCTCTCCCTCGCTCACTCACATTTTGGCTGTGAGCTGCGCCCGATAAACCAACATCCCCCATTTCATGTAATTGTTGCAATGTTAAGTAATATACTATTTGAATTACTAGCCTACTTGTTTTCATCAACTCGCTTAATGCAAATAATACATCATGGCATTTCATGGCCGCCTCATAGCCAACATTGTATTAATCTGTTCTTGTATTTTTATAAATGATTTTCTTTCAATTTGGTGTATTTTATCTGTCACTATATTAATAAAGGTATAACATGCAATAAGGGCCAACCTATTAGGGTTAAGGCGTAGATGGAGTTACTGCAACATGTTTTTATTGTTCTATAGCATATTCTCATATTTAATACAACTTGGAACTTGAACCTTGGACATGTGTAACAAATGTAATCCCATTTGATACCATACGGAAGAAGTGGGAAAGCGGTCCTAATGGTCTGTCCACTTTTAGTCTGAGTGCCGATCTCTGGATTTAAAAGTCTGCTGACACACTGTTCGACCTGAAAGTACGTCTAATGAATGGCTCCACTGTCTTCACCTCTCTCTGTTTGCTTCTGTCAGTCTGACTGTTTCTAAAAAGTAAAACCTGCGAGGAAAGTAAGCCCATGCTCTCTTAATTGTGGCAAAGTCCAAGTTGTGAAGGGTCTGTTTGCTGAGGTCGTTTGCTTTGCTTCAAGGCCTGTCCTCACCTGCACTCATTGTAGAGGCTGTAATATGTTCAATGGTTACCGTGTTGGGACGGTTGCCGTTAACAACACCGCCGAGAGGCAGAGGGGAAGCTCTGTAACTGATTAACCATAACATGCTGTTACTTTGCACGGATACCAATCTTGCCAGGAAAGATGTGAACACAGAAATCCTAAATTTGCCTCGAGTCCTGGTCTTTAAATCCGTCTATAATCTGAAATCTGGAAAATATTTCTCTGTTGAAGCGGTTCCCTTACTTCTCTGGTGAAAATATGTGTGTGCTAAGATCATTTATGTGTACACGTTTGAGAGAATTTGAAGGAACATTTATTGCACTTAAAATGTCATTAAGCAGAATGGGCTGCTTATTTTTCAGCAGACACGCTTGGCATCATTATAGTATGCCAAGTGCCTTTCGGAGCTGTGCTTTATGTACATGGACTACATTTCACTTTCATGTCGGGGCCTGAAAAACATTTTTCCAAACAGTTAGACTTTTCATTGTGGCATTCAAGCTCATTAAAAACATTTTTCTTCCTAGTTAACAGTGAGTGTTTGTTTTTTGCAGTTTTCTCTCATTAAAGTGTTGAAGACAGTTTTCCACAAACCACAGCAGAGGATAGGCGGCCTTGTCCTGGCTCACCTCACACTCCCTACATTCCCTGCATCTTCCTACATCGTTCTCATCCAAATGTCAGACTACATTGCTTCCTTTCCTTAAAGTGGACCTATCATGCTATATTTGAATAATATAGTGTAGGACCATACCTATATAAGACATATTTATACTTTTTATTTTTCAAAATACCAAACAGATCATGCATTTTAGCCATTCCTCATTTCGCTCAATTTAACACTGTCTTTTCATGGACTGATTCTGTGAGAACAGCACCATCTACAGGCCTGGCATATGTACTACAGCGTCTCCAGCGCTTTCGAACTGCAATGTCCGTGGCTGTCTCCTCGTGATTGGTGGAGTTGGCCCAATAGCCGTAGCGCCACTTCTGTGACGTCATAGAAGTGTTCAAATCTGGATCAGTCTGTATCAGATCCGTTGCAGCCCCTTTTTAAGAGATTTGGGTATGGAGGAAAATAGAGAGGGTTGTGTTTTCTGACACTTGGTGAGTTCCCTGGAACACCGGGGACACATATTCATGTATAAAAGACATACAAAAGTGCATTTTGCATGATAGGTCACCTTTAAATGTTTCATATTTCCCACTCCCTTTTTTCCCCTGTCTACCTCATTCCAGCTCAGACACATCTGGAACCCATCATCATTACATAACATTACATGTTACTTGTTAGACGCTTTTATCCAAAGCGACTTACATACTCAATATTGTGGACAATCCCCACAGGAGCAATTTGGGGTGAAGT
>NW_011334956.1:0-2988 GCF_000735185.1 Notothenia coriiceps
AAAAGGATTCACAGAAGGTTTTTCATTTCTCTAATTCCCCTCCTCGACTCCTATCCTCGTGTCCTAGTCCCGCCCACAGGAGATGCGAGCGGAGGAGTCGAGGAGGGGAACCGAGGAGAGAGGAGGGGAAGCAGCAGGCGGTTAGAGAAATGAGATGTCCTTCAACATGGCGCGCTGAAATCCATTTCCGGGTCACTACCGGAGGACCGAGGAGTCGAGGAGTCAAGGAGTCAAGGAGTCGAGGAGTCGAGGAGTCGAGAAGCCGAGGAGTCGAGGAGTCGAGGAGTCGAGGAGGGGAAATTAGAGAAATGAGAAAAAGCTTCTATGTCTGTGAAAAGCACTTTATAAATACATTTAACTTGTTTTACTTACTTTATGCCCTCGACCTTCTTCATATTTGATTTGATTTGATTTATTTCAAACGTGTAACACAATGATAATAATAATGAAATTAAACATGAGAATTATGAAACTGTTCAAACTTATTTTTGACCACCCCTTCTCCCAAACACTAAATGATTAACAAATATATGTTTTTCTTTTAACTAAATGTATTTCTACTTACAATATACATTTACAATTATAAATAGATTATATCATTATTACTTCAATATATATTTATATATTATTCTATATGTTATATGTCATATTATTATTCAATATGCTCCTTAGACAACTTTTTATTTTACTGTATTTTCTCCTCATAGCATTGTGAAGATAGAGATGACGTTGTTTTTAAAGTGTGCTTTCTAAATTAGATGTATTATTATTATTATTATTATTATTATTACATATCCAGCTCATGTTTAGGTTAATATTATAAATATATACTGTATATATTTCTTATATTGATATAGATATTTACAATACAACAATACAACACTAATCTAACTCAGTGTTTCTCAAATTGTGGTCCGTGAGCGACCCCTAGTGGCCCGTGAGTATATTCGTAACATTTCACATTTGAAATAAATAAATCACAAATTCAAAGTGTTTCTCAAATTGTTTCAAAATGACTAGTATGGGAGGCAAGAGAGACACGCAGTCAATGAGTGAACAATGCTAAATAAATGGAACAGTGTAAATAATGAACTTAACAGCAGAGGTTAATGCGTTTTCTTTGGCATTTCTCTCAGTAAAACGATCTGTGAGTCGGCTGAGCTGGCTTGGACTCCGTAATAAATGTAGTCTACATTTCATAAGAGGTGTAAAACCTGTGAGCATTTTAAATCGCATGCTTGTAGAATCTGTAGCTGTATTTGTATTGTTGATTTAATGCGTGAACGATAAAGAGAATTATTGTGATGTGTTATAAACTGTTGGAGTGGTAAGCAGGCCTTTTGTTTCTGGATATTTGGGGAGTCAGGTGATCCGTGGGTTTTCATTGGTTAAGAGGTCCTTGGTATGAAACAGTTTGAGAAACACTAATCTAACCCAAATACTCAAATAAAGCTCTGAGTAAATGCATTTCAGGAGGTTTCCCAGATATTCAGCATTTACTAAGAAGTCTTTTTAACCCATTGTTCCTTTAACTATAGCACAGTTAATGCATATCCACTCACTTCCTTTCCTTTGGTATTCTAAACCCTCCATATGTTCCTGTTGGGAGTCTTTAAGCCCGTTGATATTAAGGTTTTAGACTTTAGAGAACTCTACCTCCACACACAGCCAGAGACGTCCCCGTGAGACAGGAAACTCTTTACATTACAAATACTGTATATATTTTCGATTTTATTGGACTTTCTTATATTTAAATACATATTTACAATACAACAATACATTAACCAAGTAAACCTACACTAATCTAACACTAAATGCTAAAACAAAGGTCCAAATAAATGCATTTCAGGAGGTTTCCCAGACACTAAGATGTTATATTGAAGGTTTTAGACTTTAATCTAACTCTGAGGAGAACTCTACCTCCACACACAGCCAGAGACGTCTCCGTGAGACAGGGAACTCCTTCAGAAAGCAGATAGAGACACAAACCTTAGCTGTGGACGCTGTGGACGCTGTGGACGCTGTGGACGCTCTCTGACGCTGGCCTTCTTTCCTTTAGGAGATGCTTCCTCGTCTCCTCTCTCCTCCTCCACTCTGCAGGAAGCTGTAATCCTCTGTAAGCAGCTGAGCAGATAAAAGGATCAGCGGCAACACAAGATGTCACCACCGGCTGCACAAAGGGGCCAACCAACACCATAACAACAACACTACCTGTACTAAGCAGGGAGAAACAATATCAAGAAGTACTTTAACAAACATCAACTTCACAACACGTGGGTAGCAGACGTGTCCCTATTCTGCTTTCTGTGGTGCTCCCTCTCCTGTAGTGTGTTCTATAGGTTTTAGTGTGTGTCACCCCCCCCCCGCCTGAAACGCCTTCATTGGACTTCTTTGATCACTTACGGGACATAGTGTTCTCATTATGGAATCGAGCGCTCCATGTTATCCATCTAGGTGATAGGCTAAGGGGCGGGACATCTTTGAGCGGCCGACCAGCCAACCAATCAGAGCAGACTGGGCTCTGGTTTCAGACAGAGGGTGAAGAGAGGTGCTGCAGCACAGACAGTATGAGGAGAATAGCTTTTTGAACATTAAAGCATGGAGACATGTAGAGACACTACATACTGATATAGACCTGAACATCAGCAGGAGAGGACTCTTTAAAGTAGAGACACTACATACTGATATACACCTGAACATCAGCAGGAGAGGACTCTTTAAAGTAGAGACACTACATACTGATATACACCTGAACATCAGCAGGAGAGGACTCTTTAAAGTAGAGACACTACATACTGATATACACCTGAACATCAGCAGGAGAGGACTCTTTAAAGTAGAGACACTACATACTGATAACACCTGAACATCAGCAGGAGAGGACTCTTTAAAGTAGAGACACTACATACTGATATACACCTGAACATCAGCAGGAGAGGACTCTTTAAAGTAGAGACACTACATACTGATATAAACCTGAACATCAGC
>NW_011334957.1:0-9651 GCF_000735185.1 Notothenia coriiceps
CTTTAAAGTAGAGACACTACATACTGATATACACCTGAACATCAGCAGGAGAGGACTCTTTAAAGTAGAGACACTACATACTGATATACACCTGAACATCAGCAGGAGAGGACTCTTTAAAGTAGAGACACTACATACTGATATACACCTGAACATCAGCAGGAGAGGACTCTTTAAAGTAGAGACACTACATACTGATATACACCTGAACATCAGCAGGAGAGGACTCTTTAAAGTAGAGACACTACATACTGATATACACCTGAACATCAGCAGGAGAGGACTCTTTAAAGTAGAGACACTACATACTGATATACACCTGAACATCAGCAGGAGAGGACTCTTTAAAGTAGAGACACTACATACTGATATACACCTGAACATCAGCAGGAGAGGACTCTTTAAAGTAGAGACACTACATACTGATATACACCTGAACATCAGCAGGAGAGGACTCTTTAAAGTAGAGACACTACATACTGATATACACCTGAACATCAGCAGGAGAGGACTCTTTAAAGTAGAGACACTACATACTGATATACACGTGAACATCAGCAGGAGAGGACTCTTTAAAGTAGAGACAGTACATACTGATATACCTGAACCAGGAGAGGACTCTTTAACCTTATATGCATGGAAAAAGCTGCCTCCTCTCTGACAAACCATGGGACATAACAGTTTCTAAGACACAATGAGGTCACTACTGGACTCAAATGATCAAAATCATAAAATAAAAAGGACTTTTGCACCAATAATATTCACTCAGTTTCATTATTGACACCCGGAATGGGTAACATGAGTCTAATATAGAGAATCTGTCAAAGCGAAAATAGAGAATTGTCCTTTTTCTTAATTTCTGTTTTCTTGTGAGGCCTGTCCTGTGTTCTACTCAATAGTCCTTTGATATTTCAGACATCCTGCTATCTGTTAAAGCATCTTTTAGCACAGCAGATGATTTGAAGAGGTTGTGACGTATGAAGCTTGGACTTAGGTGGCCTTAGGGTCAGCTGCAAATGAAAGAGCCATTATAAACCGCCTGCGTATTAAAAGGCGAAAAAAAAGGCATCAAGACACAAGACTCATTTTCATAAATGCACAAGGCGAAAGGAAAAATCACATGCATCCCTTTAGGGTTGATGCTGATTATGCAACGTGTATAATGTCAACAGATGTATTCATATTTATGCTACAACACAGAATACTGAATGATTTATCAGATGAACAAAACAAATCTGCTGTATATTTTCTATGCATGCGTCATCAATATGATCAGATGATGTTATGATTCATGCTTTGCTTCAAGGAAAGGCTTGTTTAGAACATGCAAATCCTCCTTAAGTGAAAGCATTAATACAAACTACTCACCTCCTGCTTTTTCAGATGCATTCCTCTTCCTCTGGCTCTCGATGGTTCGTGTAGAAAGCGGTCCTTGTGATGGAGGGATGTGTTTCTTCTGCACAGCCATGCTAGCTTTTGAGCCTGGCATACCACTGCTCTCCCTCTAAATACCCCTCCTTCCTCACCTCTTTTCTCTCCTCCTCCTCCTCCTCCTCCTCCTCTATTTCAAGATGCCTTCGGGTCTTCGCTCCTCCAGTTTTCTGTGCAGAGAGCTGCCCTCTGAATCAGCTGCTGTGCCTAATAACCCAAATAAAACAAATCACTCTCTTGTCTAATTATACATTCATCCTGTCTCTTTAAGGCTAAGCAAGTCTGAAATATTGTCAATAAAAAAAGGCTACTCCCCCTTTAAAGATCTGCTCTGCTTTACTTTTGCACATTACAGCCGTGTCACTTTAATTCCCCCGGCCACACCGCCTGCTTTCTGGATCGATGTGGCCAAAAGGATGCAGCATTTCCTGGGGATACAAAAAAAAAAAAATGCAAGCAAATCTGAGAGCTTGTATTCATGAATAATTACAATGAGAACGGTGGTATGAGATTCCAGTGACATACATTGCTTGGGCATTAACTCGCTCTGATGGAGGCAGTGTTCTCACGAGGCGAGGCAGAAATGTGAAGGGCTTTTTTTTTTTAACCCATGATTCCTCCCTGTTAGATTAAGGGAGAAGGGACCACTAGATGGAGGTATTTCTTTCTGATTGAGTCTGTGTTTCTTCAAATGGCTCCAGCTACACTCACACATTTATACACTTCTTTTTCCTTCAATTGTAAAGTCTTTTTATTTTGGGACCAATGACAGTGTTAATTTTGGCAGCTGTTTTTGATTTAGTCTTTAGACGAAAATGGTTGTTAGTTTTAGTCACATTTTAGTCCTTTTTATCCTTCATAGTTTTAGTCTAGTTTTAGTTGACGAAAACTCAAGACGTTTTAGTCCAGTTTTAGTCGATGAAAAAATCATTACATTTTAGTCAACTTTTAGTCAAAATGTTTTCTCTCTTTAAACCAATTCTGTTAGGCAAATACAGGTATCTGAAATTGGAATCAAGGTGACAGTATCAAGGGTTGAAATTCGTAAAGTAACATTTCACTCTCTTAACACTTTACTTTTAACTGTACTAGCCTACTACTCTCAAAAATCTGTGTGCACGCCGCTGCAGCGTGTCTGTTAGGCTCCGCCCCCCGCACACAGAGAGAGAGAGGGAGATCCCTCTTCTGGAGTGAAGAGAGCGGAAATAATGATATTGCAAGTTAGAAACGTAAGATGCATTTTGACAGACAAGACGAACAATTGGGGGGAAATCATGGAGAAAAAATACTGCGTTTTGAATGTCCAATAGTCCACCATTAACACCTTAGTCCCGTCTCGTCTCCTCAACAAAAACTAAATACATTTCGTCACAGTTTTTATCATCAAGAATCTATTCTTAGCTCGTCATCGTCTCGTTTTAGTCGGTCGTTGACGAACATTTTTCGTCATAGTTTTCGTTGACGAAATTAACACTGTTGGTGACCAAAAGCCAAATCTTATTTTCTTTATGCGGAACAAGGTTAGGTCAATTAAAACTTGAAAAAAAGTGATTTTCGTTTAGAGTTCTGAAATTAAAGTAAAAATTCTGGCATTTATTTCAGAACTCACACAAAACGTCACATGTGGCCTTAATTATCTTCCATATCTTTACAACTGAAACATCTTTCAAGTTGATCAATTACGATTCAGGATACTTTATTGTCCATCACATTTGAATTTGTCTTGTACTGAGCACACATATTAAGAGATCTAGCGTGAAACCCTTCATCAAAACAAATACATAATACAACCTAAGATAATTTATGCAATGCTCTTTAATGAACCCCTGAGGTTAGGGAAATGTTTAGCACAAGGGACAAACCTGAGGTCGGTTATACAACGGGACACAACAAGACAGTTAGGTCAGGATTCAAAAGTACAAATCAATCTTTGATATTTGATCATTTAGTATATTGAATACACCCACTGTTCACAATTTTCAGTGACGTCACCGTAGCCCCTTTTCGGACACCTTTTCTCTTTTCTGCCCGTTGTTTTCTGTGTGTTTACATGTTGTCAATGTACACTAGGGTCTTCCCCGACCTCTTGTCTCAGACCCTAATAAGCTTATGCTTGATGGCCGTGACAACCTGATATGGGTATGATGTGAGTACGTGTGCTGAGAGAGGAAGTTTCCGTACCTGCGGGTGAACCCATGGTCTCATGGGCTTGGTGGAGCAAGTCGAATTTGAGTTGAAGCGTTTCCTTTCCATGCCATCTGAAGGGTTCATAATGCCGGTCTGTGTCGCTGCCACCATCTCCTGAGGGGGCGTCTGCTGCTTCCCACTGAATACAGCTGGTATTACCATCCGATTGGTCATTCCTTCCCAAAATCTCTGTTCTGTGTGAGCTGGGGTTGAAGAGGTGGATGTGCCAGAGGCTGACAGACTTCCTGGAGCCGTTTGAAATCTGCAAGTCCACAATAAAAAAGAAATAAAACAAATGGTACCAATTCAGGAGAGACAGGACTAAAACAAGAAGGTGGTTTAAAAAATGGTTGTTTTCAGCAAAGCATCACTCAAAAAAGCAATAATCCAAACAAAATGTCAGCGGGTTGTTAGAAGCGGCTGCTCGTGTCAATTCTAATAAAAGTTCCCTGTCTTAACTTTAATCAAAAGAACAGGAACCTGCCAAATTAGTAAATTAGAGCAATTACATGTTTTTAATTCTAAATTCATTCTGATTTTATCAGTGCAAGCCCATGACAGGGCCGGGGAACAGTGTGTGATAATTAATTAAACCACAGGATGAATATTATTAGCTATGGAACATGTCTTGAACTCTCAAAAACAGTTTTATTCAAAGGATTCATTATTTTTATTTCATTCATTAGAGATTTAAAAAATAAAAATGTCTGAGAACTGGTGCATATTATACAAATGAATTGATGTGGTAACTTCCTGTCGTTATTAAAACACTCACATAAAGTACATTTGACCATCATCTCTAAAAGGGTCATTATACACTTGATGCCGACTGTAAACAAAAAAATAAAAAAAATAACTCAAAACTAAAATCAAACAATTTTCATTATTGCTAAATATTATATACACAAAGTCACATATTGAAACCACCACATGATTTTGTGTAACATTTGTAACATGAATATCAGTGGTGTGAAGTAACTAAGTACATGTACTCAAGTACTGGACTTAAGTACAATTAAGTGCACTAAGTGTACTTCTACTCCACTTCAGTTCAGAGGTAAAGCAGTGGCGTCAATTCAGCCAAAGCTAAGGTATGGCAAGGTTACTAGTCACATGACTTAACTACAGTATCAATCAATATACATGCCCATACCTTAGCTTTGGCTGAATTGACGCCACTGCTTTACCTCTGAACTGNCCCACTGCGCCACACGCCTCCAACTTGAATAAAATATGTTCTATTGTTTCTATATCTGAATTACAAAAAGGTACATACCGTAATTTTCGGACTATAAGGCGCACCTGAATATAAGCCGCAGCAGCTAAATTGAATGATGTGTACATATATAAGCCGCACTGGACTATAAGCCGCAGGTGTTTTAATGTTTCATTACCATATGTAAGGGTTCGTGCACAGAGGGGATTGTCGGGAAAGAGATGGCTGTTTGAGGAAGCTCCCATTTATTAACATTTCAACAAACAAGTTGCATATTTGCATAACGTATTCAAGTGTTACCATTTAGTGCAATAGTAGCTACAGAACATGTGCTGTGTAAACTGTACTGTATCACATAGCGTTTCAGACACAAACTTTTCAACTTTCAAACTTAAACGGTGCGCTCCCAGCGCACGTACCGGCAGTGATCTACAGCAGTGGTTTTCAACCAGTGGTACGGGGACAAACTGTCTCGCTCTCGTAATGTCTGTCTGTCTTGCTCTCGTTCTGTCTCTCGTACCACTCTCGGTTCCACTTTTACCTTTGCGCGCTACCTGTCTCACTCTTTTCCGGCCTCCAGCTTTTCCTGCTGGAGCCCGCCGCTTAAAGTTGGGGGTCCGCGGACCGGCCATAGAGCCCATAGAGTTAAAGGTGGTGGACTGTAACCTGTAAAATCCATAGATTTAGGAGGTCCCCTAGTGGCCGTTAGCTGTAAAAATCCATAGATTAGCCGCACCGTTATATAAGCCGCAGCGTCGAAAAATGGGGAAAAAGGCGCGGCTTATAGTCCGAAAATTACGGTATATCTAAATGTAACCTGTGGTGTAAGAGGTGATAGCAGGGGTCAATCTCATTCATGACTTTAAAATAGAAAGGACTAGAAAGGAGAGGTGACTGGTTCTGATCTTTATTATATCATTATTTGTATATTTGTGGAAGATAAGTTTATTTTTAGGTGCTTATATACACATTGTTGTATTTAAAAGAATTTCAAAACATGCATCTATTCCCTCTTGAAATGTAAATTGCAATAGATAGCGTAATGTATATTAAAACAATGCGTGTGCAAGTCTTCAAAATGTTATATCGGCACGCTTCAAATGATAGAATGTCATGGAAGTAAACACGATGTCAGGCCGGCCGAGTTGGAACAATGCTCTGCTTTAATCTTTAATAAGGTGTCGCTCTAACTGGGTCTCAGTGCAGACACTCTGTCTTCTGTCATGGAATCACTTCATGGTGTCAAGTCTTATTTTGCAATTCCTTTTGTTTAAAAATGCATTCAGCTTCAGCTTTAGGCCTGAAGGCTTAAAAAGGGACCCTAACTTTGAATGCTGTTGGTGCATTTTTGCTTTAGGCTACTCACTTGTACAAGGATCAATTAAGGAATCATGGAGTTACCCCATACAAAAGCAGTGACTAGGGGAGTTGTTTGCAATGTTGAGGTATGCTTTAGCAGCCTATATTCATTGGTTCTTCTTATTGAATGCCGAAGTAAAACTCACATCTCATCAATTACACATACGGCCAGTCAGCCATACGTCAAAGTCTAAAGTTGCCGGTGTCCGATGAAACAAGGCTCTGAATTATTCAAGCGCTCCAGTCAGGCTTGCATGTGGCATCCTCATTACAGTATGTGGAGGCATCACAACAAAAGAAATATAATTAACAGGAAAACTTGTTATTATTTGAATTAAATTGGTGAAAAGTCTTTATTTTGTACGCATTTTGCATTCTACGTTCAAGGATGCTAAAGAAAACGTATTAAGTCGATGTTTATCAGATAAAACATCATGCCAAGCTTTATGTATTCCTTGTCTTTACCTAGAACTGTAAAGGATGCATCTATGTCCTGCACATTTACTGTAGCAGGAAGTGTTGGATACTCTAAGTGACACATGACCACCCTGTTGAGGGACTCTGCTCTTAATTACACGATGCATTTCCAGCCACCAGAAGTTGAAGAGTTTCTCCAGGTTGGCCGCTGAACATGTCAGCAGTCGTGCAGAGTTACTGCTCGCCCCTGTAGTCTAATGTACTGACCTCATCTCTGATGGGTGTTGTCGTCAAATGCAACTTTAAACACTTTGAGGTATCCGCCACCACCAAACCAAAGCTCTGGGGTGTAGGCTGCACGATTTGGAGAAGACAACTTATTACGATTATTTGACTAACAGTGTACTACTTATCTGTTTATTGTTTTTATTATTAATAACGTGTGCCTGCCTTTTTATTTATTATATAAGTCTACTCTTTGTACTTTAATCTGCTCTGTACCTTTACCTCTGATTAAAATTGCTATTGTGGTATGATAATCGATATTAGAGTAAATCATTTTTTAATCATTATTCACATTATCAGAGATTCATTTCATCAAATAATTACGGTGTGATTTTTCTAAGAGGATCTGGATCAAACAAATGTGTTTTGTTAATCCTGTAGAACACAATTTGCAGGCCGAAATATCTCTGCAGCTGCACAAATATCATTACACACACATATTTAGCCTTAAACAAATATTGTGCATCCAGCATTTCAAATTATGCACCATGCCATATTGCAATATCAATAAAATCTTGAATAATTGTAACTGACTTTTCTGGGCTGATAAAAAAAACTAATATTTCAGCTTAAACACAACTTTTAATATCTATGTAATAAAAACGGAGTTAGCCTATTATTTATATTTTGGATGAAAATGTAGCTACCACTAATGAGTATGCATTAGCAAGCACCCAAGCCCTTAAACTGACACCTTTGACAATGTCGTCCAGGGTGAGCCACAGAACGACTTGATACCAACCCTGCAATCTTATCCCGTGTAGGTCCAGTGTCCAATGCCCTTTTTTAGCTGCAGGTAGTAGACCGGTGATCACCATCTTCTTTGTGCTCCATTGACTCTGCGGGCACACCACCTGACAGCGGTGTACTGTTTCCTTATGACACATTTCGCTTTGATGAGGGAGTTCGGCGAGCTTCATCAGTGAAACACAGACAAAGAGCATTGTTATTTCTGGGGTCAGGTGTGTCAAGTGACCCCAGGAACTTTCTTAAAATGTATTATTAAAAGTCAAAATGACTGGTTTGTTTATTCTATTGCTTTTAAATGACTTCTATATAAAGAAACCCTTATATTTGATGTTCCTTGAGGCACATTTGTAACCAAACTATGTGCAGACACTGTCTCCAATTGTGAAAACTGTATATATACAGTCTAAAGACACAACACAAGTGCTTACTTTGTTACCAAAGTTATGTATTCAATGCATGATTAAAATACCTAGTCAGCCTCTAGCAGTGATGTCAGTAGATTGACTCAAGTACTGTACTTAAGTAAAATGTTGAGGGACTTGTACTTTACTTAAGTATTTAAATGTTATGCAACTTTGTACTTCTCCTCCACTACAATTCAGAGGTAAATGGTGTACTTTTCCTCCCCTACATGTATTTAATCCCTTTAGTTACTTCACAGATCTGCATGAATGACGTGAAATATAATCAAGTGTTAAATCAGACTTTAGTTCCACCTGGAGTAAATCCACAAGCTACCCTGCAGTATATAAAGTCATTCAAACTAGCTGCACCTTTACCAGCTTTGAGAACACTTTCATGATCAATCATTATAAAACATATCTTATATATTATTCTGAAATGGACCAATCTGCACAATGACTACTTTTACTGTCGCTACTTTAACTATATTTTGATGAGAATACTTTTCTACTTTTACTTGAGGAACATTTTGAATGCAGGACTTTTACTGTAACAGAGTATTCCCACACTCTGTATAGGCTACTTGTATTTGTACTCAAGCACAATATCTGAGTACTTCTACTTTTACTCAAGTACAAGATCAGAGCACTTCTACCACCTCTCTCTGGCATCTAGCAAAACATACAGTCTGTCTAAATATGACCTAGATAATACTTACTGTGTATGTGCGTATGAGATAGCTGTTGTGGCAAGTTGGTTGTGGCCACAGTAATGAAAGGAAGCCCCACCTGGTGGTCAAAGAGCTTATGTTGATTTAAATGGCAGCTGAAAGACAGCATGTCACCTATTGTTCAACTCACAATGGACTCGTCTTTTTGTGTGCAAAGGTAGGCTGTGTTTAAATTCTGAGCTAAGCTAACTAGCTCTAATCGGCAACATTGCTAGCTGTTACTGCCACTAATGCTAAAGTAACTTTTTCGGTTAACGCTACATGTTTAACATTATAATGCCTAAACTTGTCTGGAAGTTGCGTTTACTTTTGCCAAACGTCTTTTAAAAACGACCTATAGACTTTCAAAATTGTTGAGGTCATTCTTACCAAGATAATCTTTAAGTTTATAGCTTAGCATTTAGCGTAATTGCTGGGCTGTTTGCGTCAACGGTTACGTAGCAACACCGAACACCTCAATTAGTTTTGCCTTTTTTATTTTAACTATGACTAGCTCACTTATTTCACTTATAATAAGTTAAATATTATAACTATTGGCTTTTTAAAAGTGTTTTCCTATTTCCAAACAAACCTTTTAAAAATCCTTATTTGTCTGAACAAACAAAAAATATAAAATGGTTAAAAAGACAAAAGTGTATTATTATTATTATTATTATTATAATATTTCCACAAGTACCAGAGTGTAGGAATACTCGGTTACAGTCCTGCTTTCAAAATGTTCCTCAAGTAAAAGTACAAAAGCATTATCATCAAAATATAGTTAAAGTAGCGACAGTAAAAGTAGTCATTGTGCAGATTGGTCCATTTCAGAATAATATATATGATGTGTTTTATAATGATTGATCATGAAAGTGTTCTCAAAGCTGGTAAAGGT
>NW_011334957.1:9696-12805 GCF_000735185.1 Notothenia coriiceps
ACTAGAAATAATATAGTAGTAAACATATCCAAACAACTTCTATTCAAATAAAATTCCACGAATATATCCTCTCCTTTCTAGTCCTTTCTATTTTAAAGTCATGAATGAGATTGACCCCTGCAATCACCTCTTACACCACAGGTTACATTTAGATATATGTACCTTTTTGTAATTCAGATATAGAAACAATAGAACATATTTTATTCAAGTGGGAGGCGTGTGGCGCAGTGGGTTGTGCGTTGGTGTCCGGATCAGGGGGGCACAGGTTCAAACCCCACTGCAGTCAGCATGTCCTTGTGTCCCCGAGACACTTCACCCCAAATTGCTCCTGTGGGGATTGTCCACAGTATTGAGTATTAAGTCGCTTTGGATAAAAGTGTGACATGTAATGTAATGTATGTACTCTCCGGTAAGTTACAATGACCAGAACATTCCTATTTTAACATGTGAGGATACAAAAATGTGACCTTCAATTTGAAAACACACAAAAAACTGAAATTGGAAATTGATTAAAAACTATGCAAACGAACAATTAAATGTCGCAAAACAAAACAGAAAGCCCAAATTGTTTCGGCACCTTAAACCCTGATTGACCACTTGATTATTGCTTTCTTTTTTCAGTTTTCTCATAATGCCCTCAGTTTGATTTCAGTATATGAACATTGATGACAGTGAAGTGCCATTTTTAAGTCAACATCGTGTACTTTGCGATCGATCATCACTAGGATGAGGCTTTTGTACTCCATTGTGTAAAGTCATTATACAATTACAGTTTATATGTCTAATAATAACAAAACCTTTTTCCCTGTTGGAAAAGTTGCTTGTTGGCTTTTAAACAACCATATGAACAGAGGATTTAGGATTTTAAGAAGTATTATGTAATATATTCTTTTCTATTGGCCGCCTGTAGTCACGGTGACGTCTCTCAGCGGTCTCTAGTTATAGTTACCAGTCTCAGGTTCACCTCTCATGCACTATTCATCGCAGTATCACTTCACTCCTGCCCAACTTCAGACCTGGGCCAACCCAATTCTTTTCTATGCAACTTTACTTTGAACACTCATTCCTTGCTGCTGCGTAAAAGTCCAAAATGTTTATGTAGTGTTGGTGCTTCTGTCTCAGAGGAAAAACTCAGACGTTGCTGTTTACCTGGAGATAGTCAGAGGAGACGAGAGCAGCCTTTTCTTGTATGGTATGTATTTATAACACTTCATTTCTTTATCATGTTTAAAAGAATATCTAATGTATCTGGTACAGCTTTGTTATTTAAGCCTTAGTGTTTTTGCATGATACCTGAAAGAGGAGGGACTTTCTAAAGACTAGTATTTTTTATTTCAAAAATATTATTTCTTTTATTTTAAAAACACAGAAACGTTCAAAACTTCTAGCACTTGTATTTCCTTACATGCCTTTTTAGTTGTTCTTACACCTGCAAGATACGTTTATTTGATTGTTTTTGCTGACTTCTTAGTTTGAGCAAGGTTTCAAGCATTGGGACATGTTTAGAAAAAAATACAAGGTGCATTATTTCCACAGTTTTCAGTTTTTTGACCCGTACACAATTTCATATATGTAATAAAGAAAAATAAGTAATTCCTATCTTTTTTTAAAGTAATGTCAAAGCCCTAGAAGTCTGCAATGAGACTAGAACATGTTATGAGTAAATAAGACAATTATTTAATGACATGTTGATGTGGAGAGCTTTCAGATATACTAAGCAAACTTTTAAATTGAAACACCTGTGGAAAGGGCTTTTTGCTGATTAATTGTTGCAGATTAATCATTTTAAGTGGATTATTTCTCACAATGCGAGTGAAATGTATCCTCTTTAATGCATGTATTAAGGTCAGCTGATTTGAATAATTGAAAGCCCCTTTTGAAGGCTAATCCAGGGTGTGGTATCAAACCGACACCCATCTAAAAATGAGAGCATACAACGTGCTGTCCTTCTATCGTTGCACTGTGAAATATCTCATCAGTCATATGTTTGGGTTTTGAACGAACGAGGACTAAATATTTGAAATGCTCTTAATAATTAAGGCAGTTTCCAGTTGCTCTTGGACATTGTTTTTTGATGGCAATTAGTTGTGGGCCTCCTTCTGTCTGCAAGACGCTGGTGTCGAGTTTCAGTCTGCTGTGGCTGTCAGACAGGAGACACAACATGCATACAAAAAGTTACTTAAAAGTAGTTATTATTGCAGATTTTGAACCAACAACATACACCAATGTTTTTCTATATGAAAGCACAAATTTTATGTGAATGTAATAAGTAACGTCTCTTTCAATGTCTTCCACAGAGCACGTAAAGACCTGCTTTGAGCCATGAAGCGCAGTAAGCACCGCGGACACAAGGAGGACAGAAACGGAGGTATGAGTTTCAAAGATGGATGAGAGAGGATTAGGTCAAATAAGATAACCTGGACAACTCGGCTGATGTTACAAACTGCTGTTAGCTGACAGACCCCTTAAAAAGAAAACCAAAATACATGTATCTTTTCGTGAAACACCAGAGAAGGCAAAAGTACACACTTCCTTAACTGAAGTAGAAGTACAGATACTTGTGTTTAAAAATACTCTGGTAAAAGTAGAAGTACTGACTAAACTTCTTTACTCAAGTCAAAGTAAAGAGGCTTTGAAATGTACTTCAGTAAAAAGTACCCATAACTAGCAGCTGTTTTAAAGAGTACCTGACCTCCCTTTATATTAATAGAACAATAATGTCATTGTTAGCTAATGAATGTTTCCATGCTGAACAACGGCAACATGACAACGTTTTCATTGGTCCCTCTTCTTTAGAGAAGACCAGGAAATGATGGATACACGGATCGTGTTCAAATCAATAGGCACGCAATGACTCTAAATAATAATGATCACGCCACCAAACACACATTCAGACTAAAGGAACCAGCCTGTTTGGAAAATGAGAGAAGTAGAAAGTACAGGTATTTGAGTTCAACATGTAAGAAGTAGAAAGTACAGGTATTTGGGTTCAACATGTAAGAAGTAGAAAGTACAGGTATTTGAGTTCAACATGTAAGAAGTAGAAAGTACAGGTATTTGTGTTCAACATGTAAGAAGTAGAAAGTAAAAAGTCGTCAGAAAAACAAGT
>NW_011334958.1:0-6204 GCF_000735185.1 Notothenia coriiceps
CACACATGTTACTAATCATACACACACATGTTACTAATCATACACACACATGTTGCTAATCATACACACACATGTTGCTAATCAAACACACACATGTTGCACACATGTTACTAATCATACACACACACACATGTTGCTAATCATACACACACATGTTACTAATCATACACACACATGTTGCTAATCATACAAACACATGTTGCTAATCATACACACACATGTTGCACACATGTTACTAATCATACACACACATGTTGCTAATCATACACACGCATGTTGCTTATTAAATTTCAGAGTAGATGCACTCTGCAGGATATCAGGAACCTATTATCTGTTCCTGCAGACGGCCTCACACACACATCGTGACCCAATCAGTGTGAACACAGCTGGATAACAACATGGACCCATCTCACACACACACACACACACACACACACACACACACACACACACACACACACACACACTGTGAAATGTAATTCTCCATACATTTAGGAAATGCACAAAACCCTCGTTATGATTCGTATCTGAGCGTCTCTGCTGAAACACATCGATGCCACGCTGCTCTGAAACAATTTGAGATTCAGATCTGACCCTCACACACACACACACACACACACACACACACACACACACACACACACACACACACACACACACACACACACACACACACGCCCCCTGCTGCCTCTCTCTCTCCGAGCTTCTAAATAATTTAACTTTCAATATGATGTATTTAATTCTGCTCAGAAAAGGATATGAAAATGTAATAACATTTGCATAATAGAGCATTAATTATACATTCAGTGTTTTTAATGAGTTAACAGACTGTAGCAGATCGAGAGGTCAGAGGAAACGGTCCTGAAGACAAGAGCTTTACAAAATAAAGACAACAGTGAAGGGAGGATAGATATATCTGCTGTAGTGTTATATGTTTCCTCTCATCTGCTGTTTCCTATTTCCTTTTTCCTCTCCTGTAAGTGTTTCCTCTCTCCTCTCCTGTTTCCTGTTTCCTCTCCTTGCTTCCTCTCCTCTCCCGTTGAGGCTTTCATTAGCCCCGAGGGTATTCAGCAAGTGTGTGGAGGCAGCTCTTTCTCCGTTAAGAGACAGCGGCATCAGAATATTCTCGTAATCTTGGTGGCTCCACGATGGCCGTCAAAGCCTTGGGTGAAGCTGTCCCGCCAGAGACTGTCCCTCTGGCTCATAGCTGCAAAGGCCTTCCCAGGGTGGAGAGCTCATCCCAGCAGGAGTACGGCTGCTTCATGGGCCTTGTTTGAGGGAGTTTCGGTGCAGGATATCTGCGCGGCGGCGAGCTGGGCCTCGCCCCACACTTTTATACGATCTTATGGACTGGATGTCTCTGGACCGCCCTCGGCTCAAGCAGTGCTCGAGGCAGAGCACCAGGTTCCTGTGGTGCTCTGCCTGGTTCAACTATATTAAAGGCTTCTGGAACATTTATGCAATCCGGGAATGGTCTATATAAATTAAATAATGATTAAATATATTATTAACCAGCACTTATTAATACTATTACTTAGTTGTATACCCCGTTAATCTAGGCCCTTTTTTGTTTTATGCATGTCACACTGGGGGACTCCTGGAAACGGTATCTCGAGATTTCTGTAGGTATAACACATTTTGACTTTCACTATATCTCCCAAAGTGAAACAAAAGAGATTTGGGTTACTTAACGTGACCTTGGTTCTTTGATAACAGAGTGAGGTGTTTCACCATCACTTCCCTCCTCGCAGAGACACGGGAAGAAACCGCTCTTGAATGATTTGAGAAGTGGTCAATCTGTATTAATATTAAAGGGTGGCGGGCTCCAGGTACAGTTCGACCTGTCTGTCACCGACAGACGATGTGTCATTGGAGCTTCCTTAGTTGGTCACGCGGGAGCGTCTTCCCCCAGAGGGAAACACCTCACTGTTATCAAAGAACCAAGGTCACGTTAAGTAACCCAAAGTTTCCTCTCCTCTCTCCTCTCCTGTTTCCTCTCCTCTCCTGTTTCCTCTCCTCTCTCCTCTCCTGTACTTGTTTCCTCTCCTCTCCTGTTTCCTCTCCTCTCTCCTCTCCTGGTTCCTCTCCTCTCCTGTTTCCTCTCCTCTCTCCTCTCCTGTACTTGTTTCCTCTCCTCTCCCGTTTCCTCTCCTCTCCTCTCTCCTCTCCTGTACTTGTTTCATCTCCTTTCCTCTCTCCTCTCCTGTACTTGAGTCCTCTCCTTCCTTCTCTCCTCTCTTCTCCTTCCCTCTCTCCTTCCCTCTCCTCTCCTCTCTCCTCTCCTGTACTTGAGTCCTCTCCTTCCTTCTCTCCTCTCCTCTCCTCTCCTTCCCTCTCTCCTCTCCTCTCTCCTCTCCTGTACTTGTTTCGTCTCCTTTCCTCTCTCCTCCCCTGTACATGTCTCCTTCCTCAGTCCTTGTTTAACATCAGGAGGTAAGTGCGCCTGCAGGGGAATCTAAATGTAAAGCATCCATTCAGCAGGAACATGAACATCAGCAGGTTATTCCTGCTCTTCATCAGGAAGACGAGGCCTCGGGGCCCGGAGAAATAACATCATCTGGGATATGAACCAATCAGGAGAGAGCAACATCATCTGACATATGAACCAATATGTCTGCCAAACGCCTGCTAAATTATTCAGAAGACACGAACAACGAGAAGCAGCAGCAGTTACTAACAACCTCCATCTCTCCTGTACTGTTTGTGTTTCTACATCAGGGAGGAAGCAGGGTAGAAAGGCTTAATATCTTCCTCGAGCACAATGTGTACATTTCTCCCATTTAAAACAAACGTCATCGCAGCAAACTAACCCTAATCCAGGAGGAAAGAGAATTATGAAAACAGATACCGAAGTACATGTTTGCATAAAAGTCATTTTGATGTTTCTAGTGTTTGCATGTGGCCATGCTTAACAGCATTATATAGACTAGCTTTAAACTGTACAACATTCACCACTGAGACCTGCCGTGTGAATGCTCTGATCGTCTGTATAATCTGAGGATCTCAACCTCCGTTCGCTGGTCCTTCCTCCTGAGGCAGCTGCAGTGATATCCCCCAGAAAGCAGAGAGAGGAGTACAACCCTAACACACGCCTTCCATCCATCAAAGTACAACAGCTGCCATATTCATCACAAGGCATGTTAGACGCTTTTATCCAAAGAGACTCACATACTCAGTACTGTGGACAATCCCCACAGGAGCACTTTGGGGTGAAGTGTCTCAGGGACACAACGACATGCTGACTGCAGGGTTTGAACCTGTGACCCCTGATTCAAAGTCCAGCACACTACCCACTGAGCCACAGCTGCCCGACTTCATATAGTGAAGTCCTAAATCTGTTTGATTTTCCTCTCCAGACACACATTGGGCTGTGCGTGTGTGTGTGTGTGTGTGTGTGTGTGTGTGTGTGGTGTGGCTTAGCATTACTATACTTGTGGGGACCTAAATCTGTTTACAGTCATGTGTGGGGACTCGCCTCCCTTATGGGGACACAATGGAGGTCCCCGTGAGGGGAATCATTAATTTTAGGGTGAAGACTTGGTTAGGCATGTGTTGGTCATGGTTAGGGTTAGGATAAGTCTCCAAGAAATGCATGTAAGTCAATGTAATGTCCCCTGAAGTGATGTATACATGGTATGTGTGTGTGTGTGTGTGTGTGTGTGTGTGTGTGTGTGTGTGTGTGTGTGTGTGTGTGTGTGTGTGTGTGTGTGTGTGTGTGTGTGTGTGTGATGTTAACTGATCATAAAACAGTAAATGGAGGCGGCGTATGCGTCCGTGTGATCCGAACATAATGTTGCTCACTTTAAATGACAGACAATGTATTCATGATCAATTCTACCGTTTACAATTTAGTGCGGTTACAATTGATGTGATCAATCAGCCACACACACACACACACACACACACACACACACACAGTATCGACCGTGCAGCAGGATGCAGCAGCCTCTGAACCTCTGCTCTCCACGATAAATAATAATAAATGAAGCTTCTTCAACCTCAGATGTGAAGCTGCTGCAGGAGAGGATTCATAGCATGTATCCATGGTGACGGCACATCATGAGCAAAAAGAAGAGGGTCCAATGTGACGTCCTGAAATACAATACCAGAGAATAAAGAAGCCGGCCATCTTTGTTTCTGTGAGGGGGGTCTGCTCTATCAGGGAGGTTCACTGGGAAACTGCTAACAATGAGGTTTAGCAAGTTAAGCTAACTTCCAACAGACCCTAGACCCAGCACTGGGTATGGTGTCCTTTTGTTGTTCTGTTGTTCATGTTTTTATGTCTTCATGTGGAACCTGCTGCTGCAGGTCTCCCTTGAAAAAGAGGTCAATGATCTCAATGGGATTTCACCTGGATAAATAAAGGTTTTGAATTGAATTGACTGAACTTGAATGAAGTGTCTGAGGACTTCTCTTTGCCTCCAAAGACAAATCCAATTCAATCCATCCTGTTAGTATCAGAGACCGATTTGACTGAGAGGGAGATTCCTGTTGGTGTTGAAGAGAAATCAGCAAAGCAAACTCAAACTGGTTCCTCGGAGGTGAGCAAGTTAAACCAAGTCGTTCTGACTCCTGACGAGTGGCTGAGTCCCAAAATACAAACCCAGCGAGAGACCGAGCGGTGCGGGGAAACAGGGTTCAAGTTCCCTTTGGATATTTAGAATATGGAGTGTTCTTACGTGACAATACTTGCATCAAGATGGAAAGGATGTTCCACAGAGAAGAGGGCGGAGGGGCTCAGTTTGAGTACAGATGCTTGTAAAAGAAACAGCTGATCATGCTTATCCTTTTAAAAACAATGCTCACCCGTTTCTATCAGGTGTTATCAGAGGTTTCTGACGCTCTGTCTGAAGGGTCTTATTCCCATTAAACCATTAGAGTGGGAAGTTGAGGATGTGATGGTTCCTCCTCTCAGATCTGATCTTATGACTTCATTGCAGGTGTGGAGCGTGGACGTGGTTCTGCAGACTCTCAGTGAGCAGTTCATGGGGTTTAGAGCAGTCAGAGGCTCAAGGCCGTCAGTGAGTGGATGCTGAGATCATGACGTTACAGGAAGCCTTCAACCGTTCAACTCTGTCTCTGTTCTGCACAAAGCTGAAAACATGGAGAAGCTTTTTAGAGTGCATGATGTCTGTTTTCAATCATTTGAGTTATTCAAGGATGCTTGTTATTGTGGTTATACAGCCCAGGGGTGCTGAATGAAATGCAGGACACACACACACACACACACACACAAACACACACAGTTTAGTAAAAGCTCGTAATAGTAATCAGAAAAATGTGGCTAGTTAGGGTCGGGTCAGAAATGCAAATATTTCATTTCATTCCAACTTTTGATTAAACTACTTTATTAAAAACAGGTGTGTGTGTGTGTGTGTGTGTGTGTGTGTGTGTGTGTGTGTGTGTGTGTGTGTGTGTGTGTGTGTGTGTGTGTGTGTTTTGGGCAAACGGTGAAACTTCTGCAGAAATCAGAAACTCTTTCAGACTCTGGTGTCAGAGTGTCAGCCGCAATTTCTTTTTCTCAGAGTTACATTTTCCACATTGAGCTGCTGAGGTTTCCTTCAGCGTTGTGTTGTTATCACACAGAACCTTTTCTTTATCTCCACAAGAACCGTCTGAGGAACACAGAACCAGAGATGGTAGAAGTACACACATCCTTTACTCGAGTAGAAGTACAGATACTCGTGTTTAAAAATACTCTGGTGAAAGTAGAAGTACTGACTAAACTTCTTTAAAGTCAAAGTAAAGAACTTTGAAATGTACTTCAGTAAAAAGTACCCATAACTAGCAGCTGTTTTAAAGAGTACCTGACCTCCCTTTATATTAATAGAACAATAATGTCATTGTTAGCTAATGAATGTTTCCATGCTGACCAACGGCAACATGACAACGTTTCCATTGGTCCCTCTTCTTTAGAGAAGACCAGGAAATGATGGATACACGGATCGTGTTCAAATCAATAGGCACGCAATGAATCTAAATAATAATGATCACGCCACCAAACACACATTCAAACTAAAGGAACCAGCCTCGTTTGGAAAATGAGAGAAGTAGAAAGTACAGGTATTTGTGTTCAACATGTAAGAAGTAGAAAGTACAGGTATTTGTGTTCAACATGTAAGAAGTAGAAAGTACAGGTATTTGTGTTCAAAATGTAAGAAGTAGAAAGTACAGGTATTTGTGTTCAACATGTAAAAAGTAGAA
>NW_011334959.1:0-2574 GCF_000735185.1 Notothenia coriiceps
CTCATTAGACTATTCTTCTGCTGGCATTTCATTGTTGTTTTCTGTTGAATTCAATACTCTAGTTCAGGGGTTCCCAAAGTGGGGGTCGCGAGATGATTAAAAAAAAAAAAAAAAAAAAATTTTTTTTTTAAAAATGGATTAATTTTTTTTATAATTTTTTTTAAAAATGATTATCAATAATAACGTTTGCATAAAAAATTTTTTCTTTGACAATCCGCTAGCGCAGTTTTGACCCCCCCGTCGACAGGGGGTCGCCAGTCTCTGGTCTCTCTGTAGAGGTGGGAAATGACTCTGAAAACTGAGATATGGTACATGAGAGAATCTACTGCTGAACTTGAATTATTCCCCAACACAAGAGAGAAGTTTAGCTGCATCACGACGATAAGAAAAATCCCACAGAATGATGGGAACGTGCTCTCCACCTCTTCACGAGAAGCAGTGGTTATTTGTTTATTAAGCCACCTTCTTCAAACAACAATCAACACTAATTGTTGAAGGCGCCTGGAGACCGTCCAATATGAAACATTCATATCAGCTCAGTCAGACATGCAGAACAATAAACAAGTCATCTGCCTCATCCAAAACATAAAAGCTAGAAAAACAATAATTTAAGATGAAAGGTTTTTGGAAATGATCATTATTTATTTGTTCTGCATTTGTATTCATTGTGTTTAAACCCGGTGTTTGTGCACAGTCTGATATCAGGATGAGGCTAGACTAACATTATTATACTATTAATAGAATTGGATTCCAGTGGTTGCTGTGAAGGATTGTTTCTGCCTCGAGTGATTCCAACATTTCCAATAACTCCAGATCGTTGTTATACGCATGTTTTAATACATGAGAGTAACACATGCGTCACTTCCCGGGCAAAAAGTACGGCCACTTTTGGGGGAAAACAAAGCTGTAATTTGAATGGCGGTCGATACAGATTCTGAAGTTTTTGCCAATCTGATCAGAAATGTAAGAAAACCGTGGATTTTCTGATCTTCAAAGAGCCCGATCACGATGGCCAGTCAGGCAAACAATTACATTAAATCATTGGAAATCGACGATCGGGCTCGATATATGGTTAAATATAGCAGTTGGTGATTGGTGTCCATAGATGAGAGTAACATCTACGTCACTTTACGGCCCCGCCCACTTTTGGGGGAAACGAACGCTGTCATTTGAACGGGGATGAAGCCTGATCGCCTTTCTTCTTAGAGGGAGTTCAGAAACACTGAACTCTGGATTTGTTTTAATGTTTGAGGTGCAATAAACGACACAGCAGCTTGTCGGCATGATACAACTATTATTTTCCGCCTCACTCATGAGTAGCAGCTGGCGAAAATTACAGCCTCGTCTACTGACTTTAATTTAACCATATATCGAGACCGATTGTCGATTTCAAATGATTGAATGTGATTGTTTGCCTGACTGGCCATCGTAATCGGGCTCTCTGAAGATCAGAAAATCAACGGTTTTCAAACATTTCTGATCGGATTGGAAAAAACTTGTGTATTGACCGCCATTCAAATGACAGCTTTGTTTTCATCCAAAAGTGGGCGGGGCCATACTTTTCGCCCGAAAGTGGCGTAGGTGTTGGTCTCATCTATAACCAATCCAACCAAATAGTTGGAATCCATATTTTCTGGCGATTAAACTTTAAAAACCGAGATTGTAATTACAATAAAAAAGCTACCTCATTGAACATGATTTATTCAAAATTAAGATCTTGTTTGAGGATTTATTTTTAATTTAAGGTTAAGACAGCATAAACTATGATGACAGACATTCAGAGCTTCATCCGATAAAAGCTGAGAAATGTGGTTTAGCCCTTTTTTAAAGATCAATGAACTCATCATCGTTTTAATCGTAACATCCTGTGTCTCTGCAGTGTTCACTCTGTGTTTCCCCATCATCTTCTTCGTGGGGCTGCTGCCGCAAGTCAACACCTTCGTCATGTACATCTTCGAGCAGCTGGACATCCACGTGTTTGGGGGCAACGGTGAGACACACACACACACACACACACACACACACACACACACACACACACACACACACACACACACACACACACACTCCTGTTTTATAGAGAGGCGGGGGACCTCCATGGGACCTTATTTCGGAAAAGTATGTATTGAAGTCAATGGAGAGAGAAAGATTATCTTTCCATCCCGTTTGAATTGTGCCACGAATTACACATATGATGTTTGTCAATCTAAAAGATAATTTTGCAAGTCAAAATCTTTTAAATGTGTCGTAAAACTGTGAAGTAACACTTTGTTTTGTGTGAAACCGCTCAATGAACTACATCTCCCATCTCACCACACACCAAGATGGCCGTCACGTTGGCACATTTCACTTCTTTCTTTCAGAATGAGGCGGAAAGTATTAAAAGAGGTGAAAATTACTCCAAGTCTGGGCATGTTGAAAGCTGCACACACACACAAGGGGAGTTAGTCAGTTCCATAAGAGCCAGCATGCGGGACCGGGATTCTGGGATTTGTAGTCTTTCTAGTTGCGTATTTTTCATAGTCTTATATTTCAAAAGTTTTACGACAAACTGTGACTTTTTTGACTTGGAAA
>NW_011334960.1:0-2881 GCF_000735185.1 Notothenia coriiceps
GCTGAGCTCCGTGGAGGTGTGGTTTCCTTGTTTAGCGATACACAGCGAAACTCATCCTGAGCACACACAAAGTCACAGCCGAAGTAAAAATAATAAGTGTGGCTTGATATTGAGTAAGAAAAAGGTTGATAAACGCTGTGAGAATGGGTCTAAAGAGAGAATTTCGCCGCGATCCCAACTGTCTGTTATCAGCCTGCAGCCAGGGAGGAGAAATCAGCAGAGCTGCTTGCACTGAGTGTGTGTGTGAGGAAGCCCGTGGATTGGTCAATTTGGACCAATCAGCGGGGGCTTAACGTCACGGCTCCGCGGACGTAACGTAACGGCCCCACGGATTGGTCCATTTGGTTCCGGGTAACGCATGACATCATGCGGTACCCGGAAGAATCAATGGACAGTGACGTATCTCCAACGAGGCGTTTTGGGGAGGTATTTTCTGTGTTAGAGTTTTACTCGCTACAGGGTGTACTTTGAGGGTTTTGACTCTGCAGACCGTTTACATGCATAAAAACCTTCATAACACACAAGGGGACAGGTAATAACCGGAAAAGCATGGCATGGGACCTTTAAGTCAAGTCTCAAGTCATGAATACCAAGTCAAAGTCAAGTCAAGTCTTTTATCAATGTTAGTCAAGCAAGTCTCAAGTCCAAAAATATGCGACTCGAGTCTGACTCGAGTCAAGTCATGTGACTCGAGTCCCCACTTCTGCCTCATACGTCACACACACATGTCACAACATGCGACTGCTCAAAAATGAAATTATTTCAAACAAAATATGATATTATTCAGATTTGTATTGTAACAATCATTATATTACATCTATTAAAATATTGATATACGAAATACTTGTATTGGAACAGTTTTAGACGTAGTAATGCTGTAACATATTTCAGCCACTAGGGGGGGCAATGGTCAGGAGCAGTGTGATGGGTCGATGTTGTTGGACGACAGGGTGTTTATCCATCAGGGCTCCACCCACTATACCCATAGAGTCCAGTAGAGGTGCGGAGCCTGTTTAAGATATAACGGGGGGTTACGTATTGTAACCCTAGTTATATAAGCACAGGCGGAGCCCTCTACCTGGGGCCCTGTCTGTCCTATGCCGCTCGCTGAAGAGGGTGTAGGATGACAGTCAGGAGGCGTGGCCGCCTTATATACGGTGGGCTTGCGCGCGCATTCTGGTAGGCCCGCCCGGAGGGGCCGGCTACGTTTATAGATATCTCAGTAGGTGAATGCTCGCATAGCATGATTGAGGGTAGTACCCATAGAGTCCAGTAGAGGGCTCCCCCTGTGTTTATATAACTAGGGTTACAATACGTAACCCCCCGTTTCTACTGATGATTCATTTTTCTATCGCCATTACTATAACTGCTACTACTGATTCTAAAACTCTTACATTATTGCCTTGATTGCCAACCATGGGTCTGTTGTAGTCACTTCGCGCCAAGGAGCGCACTTCAATTCTGGAACGCACTTAAACTCAGAGCCCGGTTGAAATGTACCGTTTGGATCTTCAGAGGGTGACTATATGAAAGTTACTTGTCTTTTAGCTGGCTAACTAGCTTACACTTTTCTTTCCGCCCTAACGTTAGCTTTAGCCTCAATTCTGTTACAGGCTATCACATCGTATCATAAATATCTCTTATAGTGTCATTGGCACTGAACAAAGAGGCACTACTTTTACAAAACGTACTACGATATTCTATAAATCAATATTGAATCTTTTTTTGGTGAACTTAATAAAAACTTTTTTAGTGTACAGAGTATGGTCAATTTGAACACACCCCTACTTTCCACATTCAATTCAACTGGAAGTGAAATCATCATATATGAATCTCCCTGATCTCCTATGCGTTTCCTCGTTAATTTTATGGGTTTTTTTCAGGTTTGTAATTCGCCTTGTGTACATTGAAAAATGTAAACTTTAGCATCAGATTTCAGACCATACATACATTAGTGTAAGAAGGATGTCTAATTATGAAAATAGCATAATAAGTAGTACATCCAGATAATCATTAACTGCTGTTTTTACCCTGAAGGACTACTGTGTTAAATGTACCACATCCACTAGTGCTTCTTTTACTGCTAACATTAATATAACTTTGACTACTGGTATTATCAATGTTGATGTTTAATTCTACTATTAATACTTAATGGTGGAATGTAAGTAATCATTTGCTTTACTTGACTACATATTTGTGATATATTCCCCTTCTAATTCTCTACATCTTGTAGGTAAATGTTCTACTTTTGACTCCATTTACTCCATTTATCTGATGTTGAGTCACATTAAAAAGATACAACTAGATTAGATTTTTGGACAGAAAACACAAGTAGGTTTATAAAATATGTTCTGAACTAAATAAAACTACTTCATCATTGTAAATGTAGGTACAGCAGAAATGATCAGTCAGTTGACAGAAAGACAATTGGAAACTTTGATTTGTTGTGTCATTTATCATATTAGAAAATGGGAGCCAGCTTTGAAAATCTGAATGTGCTTTTTTAGCTTTTTCACATTTAAGACCTAAAGGCGATTAATTTACCTCGCACACTTCAGTGACATTTTCAACTAAGGATTTTTTTCACAGTCTGGAGAGAAAAATCCTTTTACTTAAGTAAAGGCACTGAACACTTCCTTCACCACTGCTAATACTGCTTCTACAAATATGACATTTCCATTATTAAACAGTGACTTGTTCTCTCTGTTGGTCAGTCACTCCACCACTAATGGTTTCCAGGAAAGACATTTATGTTCCCCTCAGGATTATTCCTACTAACTTCAGTGATTCAGTGACTTTTCATATAGACTGAAGAAATTAAAAAATTGACTTTAATTAAATGTCAACAGATTACACATAACTGAATTAGGTTAGTTGAAAG
>NW_011334961.1:0-2155 GCF_000735185.1 Notothenia coriiceps
AGACAGACAGACAGACACACAGACACACACACACACACACACACACACACAGACAGACAGACACACACACACACACACAGACAGACAGACAACAAAAACAACACACACACACACACACACACACACACAGACAGACAGACAGACAGACAACAGACAGACACACACACACACACAACACACACACACACACAACAAAAAACAACAACACACACACAACAAAACAGACAGACAGACAGACAGACACACAGACACACACACACAAAAAGACACACACACACACACACACAGACAGACAGACAGACAGACAGACAGACAGACAGACAGACAGACAGACACACACACACACACACACACAGACAGACAGACAGACAGACAGACAGACAGACAGACAGACAGACAGACACACACACACACACACACACACACACACACACACACACACACACACACACACAGACAGACAGAAAGTTTCTTGCCAAAGGACACATTTAGATGTTGATCGAATACCGTCAAAATCATAGAAAAGTCAAACATAAAATGAACTTAAAAGTAAGCGGTCGCTGAGGCATCGGAAAGCGAATCTTACGCAGAGGAAGTGAATCCAAGTCCAGGCCAGAGTCGTTTTGTTCCCATTTTTTTCCACGTTAAATATCCGCCAAACAAAAAGGACATCAACAGGTTTCTAATTCCTTTGCTGAAGCCTTTCTTATGGCTTTCCATGTTGAATCCTGCTTGATCAACCTGGTAGAAAACGATATGCCTACACTCGTGCTCTGTTTCCAATATATAGAATAACACCTGGTGCCCAAAGATGCCCCCCTTCAACAGGATGAGGTCACATGACTTGTGAATTAAACCTTTTCCAGGAAGTTAGTGACTTTAGCATTCCATTTTTTTTTAGCGCACTGCTTCCTTTACCTGTGAGTCTTTCATTTCCACAGTTTGAGACGAAGGGAAAAGAAAGTGTTTCTGTGACGGGATAATAACTGTTTCCATTCCTCTGATAATAATGAATACACATCTTAAAGCCTCAGTGTCATCGTGTGCTTTGTCACATATCAGACCCTGAGAAACACACTTTTTGCATTATGAAACACATCAGCAAACTCACCTGTCACAATGAAATGCCTCGTTATGGGTCAACAGAGAACAAGGAAGTTTGCATTGAGTTCTCCCCAAACTTCAGACCTGTGATTACGGTAATGAAGTTCTGTCAAAGAGTGGCAATAATGCCATTCATGAAATATCATTTTAAAACGGTTTTTAATTGCTTCTGCAGAACATTTCTGAATCTGAAATGTCACCGTGTTGATGGGCGCTGACAGGCAGAGCTGCAGAAGTTTATTAGAACATTTGTTCATCAAGATGTTCACTTTTCCAGTAGCAGAAGTTATGGATAACACCGGTATGTACTTTATTTGGTAGTCAAAGTGTCTCAAACACTAATTTGTACACTTAGTGCGGTCGTCGTTCAACCAGTCTATATTTAACATGCTAGGTACTTTATTGTTGCTTGCCTTCTTATCTGCTATGTCAAATTTGCTGTTACGTTGTACAGTTCCCTGCTGCGGGACTATCTGATTCTGAAAGTGGAGTAAACATCCTGCACAAACCCTTGACTTTCAAAGAGCAATCTGAATCAGAATACCTTTATCCGTCCCACAGAGGGGACATGTACGTTTGTTACAGCAAGTAAAGAGCCAAATATAGCTTAATATCACTCAAGAAGCATTCATACAAACATTAAGCTGGATCACGGCAGCCACTTGAGCAGAACGAGCAAAGCTATGGCCAAAAGGAACTCGAGTGTTTTGATTCACTTGATACTATCCCGCAAAACTACACATCACATTTATAAAGGAAGATGTTCCTATGGTTACCAATGTTAGGATCCAGCAAGTGTTGCATTGAAGATGAATTCAATGAAGGCGAACCGCTACAAATATCAATCCGGCAAAAAGAAGAATTACTTGATTATCTGTTCAGAATCAGAAGGTAGTGGGTGTTTCTCAATGTCGAGGACGCTTGCTTGGTAGCACATGTCTTCCGAGTCACTTGCTTCAGAAGCGAGGCAAGAATACTTCCTGGATTCGGAAAACAAAGAGTGGAAGGGGAGCAAGTGGCACACACACACACACACACACAGACACACACA
>NW_011334962.1:0-2021 GCF_000735185.1 Notothenia coriiceps
AAGCTATGAAATATGTTTTGCGGCTCCAGACGAAAAAATGTTTTGGAAAAAGGAGCAAAATGGCTCTTTTGGTCAAAAAGGTTGCAGACCCCTGACCTACGGGGAAGTACAGCTCCTGGGCGGTAGACCTCCGTTTGCCCGAAAACGGCAAAAAGCCATCAGCCCCGCTGGAATGGCGAACGTGAATGGCGAACGTGAATGGCACCGCCTCGGCCATATCCTGGTCCCCCAACACTCGAAGCAGAGGTGGTGGAGATCGGCGCCTGCTATTTAAGCCAGGGCACGAAGGACAGGCCTGGGTCTCTAGAAGTGGCGACTCCATGGAGGTATGATAACTCTTTCTTCTTCGTTTTACTTTCTCTCCTCAGATGTTGCTCGCTCGCTGAAGAGAAAAGGATGATTGGAACGGGAGGCGTGGCCATCTTATATACGGTGGGCTTGTGCACGCATTCAGGTAGGCCCACCCCGGGGCCGGCTACGGTTATAGAAGTCTCGGTGGATGAATGCTTTCATGATATGATCAAAGGGTAGTACCCATAGACTCCAGTAGAGGGCGGAGCCTGTGAGAGATATAACAGGCATCTTGGGACATGAGAATTATACATGTAGAGAGAAAAAATAAGGAGAGAAGTAAGATGAAAGCTGAAAGGCCCCTGGCCACATCAGTATTATGGTTATCCTCAAAGGGCCAGTGTTAACTAAGATGTGGGCACTGGCCACAATAAGCCTACAATTAGACATGAGAAACCAGTTTTCACTTGCAGGCCCAGGTTTTTGTCCAGCACAAAGAAAAGTCAAGATAGCTTTTTACCATGTATTTCCATACTGCAGCACACAGGCTGTTACTTTGCATACAGTTAGAGAGCAGCTTCAGCGAGGGACAACGGATTACAGTCCACAGTCTCAGGAGGCATTTTAGGATATGCTAACAATACATATCCTATATTATCACACACTTTTAAGTTAAGTTATCTATTATTAAAAAGCACATTTAAACAATCCGTCTGAAGACATTTACACTGACATGGTGCAAAATAATGAAGTAGTATTAGGGTATGAGATTATTATTCACCATATAACTTTATGTATTTCAATCATGTTCATAGACATTTTAATATAAAATATTTTGTATTTGTAATGAACATTTTTATTACTAACGTTATGGTTAAGACACAGAGTAAATACCTACATTTCCTAGTTGTTGTTGCTCTTATGGGTCATTCTGTTTTAAGCCCAATCTGTCATCCTAGTGATCATTCGCAAAATGCTGTTTCTATAGATTCTACATTTGTCTGGCTTTCTGGGGCCATTAGTAGCTTGGGAGGCCGTTTAGAGAAATGTAACCCGAAGAAGTTATTGTACTTGGCCCAAAACAACTTGAGAATAAAATGAGAATTGCCTCAGGAATGCAAAGTGTGTCCCTATGAGCATGGTCAAGTGGAGACAACATCCATAAATATAGTTTAAAAAAATGATGTACTTTTCCCAGTACATTGATCACACAGTCTTTGAAGATTTGGCAGCATTCACCAAAAACCAAACTAGTTTTTTAGTGATCAAATGTACAGTAATGTTCAGATAAATTACTTATTTATTGTTTAAATAAAGGTGAATGCATTCTTGTATCAATATCACTCTTTAAGCATAGTTTATCTGTTAATTATGGAGGTCTTTTCACAATACTGTAACAATTCAAATGAAATTGAAATTTAAAAAGTCTAAATTGCAAGATGTTTTTTTTAACCCTAAATAGGTAGGAAAAAAATACAAAGAAATTGGAAGACACTTGTTTTCCTCAGTTCCCAGGAGGATATAGGGGTTGCATTGTTTGGACCCTCACTGTAGCTTTCCAGTAGCTAGTTGACCGGGTTGTCCACCCAGGTTGTGATCCTTGAAGGTCCTAGATATCATTTCTGGTGGAAAACCTTTTACAACATTCCATGTCTGATTTCCCAAAAAATTGGGTTTTGCCCCCTGGGTACCCTGCCTGTCGCCCCACAATCATTTGACAAAGCTAAGAA
>NW_011334963.1:0-5617 GCF_000735185.1 Notothenia coriiceps
ATTTACTGGAAGCCTCATACATATTCATTTCCTTCCTTTTACTTTAACTGCCACAGTCAATTCATCACCCAAAATGTGCACACGCACACGCACACGCACACACACACACACACACACACACACACACACACACACACACACGACAGACCACAACCATTCATTGCTTATTTTGTTCCAAAAAACATGTTTGTTTCTATTTATATCTCAACCTATTCGAAAAAAACGTAAACGACTTGTGGTGAGACTACTTACTTTAGGGAGGCGGCTGGACTGATGAATGGCGAGGACGCCAAACAAGTTCCCAAACATAGCATTTCTAAAAAGTTTCTGAAAGAAAAAGTCAACATTTAGAAAAAGGACGTTATGAAACGTTTGGAGCCAACAGAGAAAGAAAATATTAAAAACACTCACTTTTTTCACGGTCTGCAAATTGTGCTTTTCTTTGATTCTGTCGAGAACAGTCTGTAGAGGAACATCTTCAAAGGCACTCAGGACCTGAGGGAACAGAAACTCATGTTATAATAAAGCCAACCACGTTCCTTATACCCGCTGCTACTGGAGCTCAGTTTCCAAAGATTCACAATTCATTAACACCATGACCAGCACACATATTCAGAAACTCAACTGGAAAACTAGTTTGACTTCATTCAAACTAAATGACTTAACTGTCTACTCCAGTGTGCGTGGTTAATCAATTGACACATCTTAAAACGTGTTCTGAGTTGGTAAATATATTGTGTCACATGTAGTGCTGGGCTTTAAATCGTCTCATGCCGAACACCTTGAGCTTTATTCCGTATAATATACATTTTTCATATACCGTAATAACTTTTAAAATATGGCGTAGGCCGCTCGAGCTGTGCGGCAGAGAAAGGAGTCCCTTATTCATTCATAAGAAAAGTATTTGAATGTGCACTATGCAACTTTTGTTGTTATGTGGTACGCAAAGCTTGCACAATAAAATAGTTTACCTTTTGCAGTTGTTTCATGCATTCTGATTCCTTCACCACATAAGACTCATGAGGGCCATGATATGAGTTTTTAGTCATAGTCACATTTCTGGTATTCACAAGTACAAGAGAGCCTGAAATACAATTCTATTTACAAACTTCTGTGTGTTTTAGAAATGTTTCTGAGGTTGTCTCACCTGTCCCAGAGCCAGGCTGAAGCCGGGCCTCGCTGCCTCTCGAGTGTGAGCCAGTCCGTCCACCAGCCTTTTAAATGTGTAGTCCAATTCATCTGCCTGAAACACAAACACACAGATGATGCAAGCAGTACCTAGTTAGAGTATCAACCAACATATTGTACAATTAACAAGATCACTAGTTGTGGTCCTGCCTGATGTTCACTTTACTACTTCTTTGATGGCACCCACAGGATTGTTGACATCCACCTGGATTCATCTTATTATTATTTATAGACACATGCATTCTCAAGCATTATGTTGTTATGTTGTTAATGTATTATCTTTTTTTAATTTACACACGACACTTATTGCACGTCTGTCCGTCCTGGGAGAGGGACCCTCCTCTGTTGCTTTCACCGAAATGTCCTCAATGTTTCCTCATTAACTGTGGAGGGTTTCTTTGGAAGTGTTTCTTTATCCAATGTGAGGGTGTCGTATTTGTATTCTATACAAACTGTAAAGTCCACTGAGACAATGGTAAAATGTGTGATATTGGGCTATATCACACATTTCACCTTGATTGATTACGTTTTAAATTACATATACATAATTTTATTGTTGGTACTTTAAGTTTATTTTTGATATATTCCTGACGCTTTCACTGCAGTTTGATTTGAATGCAGTACTTGGATTTGTCACCCTATACAGCACATGCAGTCTTTACTCATAACAGAATATGCTTGACATTATAGTTACATCACTACTACTTTTATAGTAGTACATTAATGATGTATTCCTTCCACCACTACTGACGTTAAAAGTGTTAAATGCCATAAACCACTAACTAGTTCCGTTACTTCGCAGTGTCTCCACGCTGTGTGTGTGTGTGTGTGTCAGATCTCCCCTCACCTGGTCGCTTTTCTTCAGGTACTGGATCAGGTCTTCCACGGCCTTCAGCCGGACCTCCTGCTCGGGCTTGGCGATGTCCCAGAAGAAGTCGAGGAAGACCCGGTTCTGCTGCAGGACTCCGGCCGGGCGCACCGGCTCCGCTGTTTTCACGGAGAGCTCCACCATCTCTACAGACATTTCCCTCTGTGGTCTATCAGTACATGCTGCTGCTGAGAGGAAACACGTGTGGAACTCGGCGGATTCTACTTCCGGGTCGAACGTTGTCTTTTTTTTACTTTTGAAAAACTTTATTGGAAAAAAGAACAGAAGTGTCACAAAATGGCAAAAGTGTAAAATATGTTGAAAATAAATAAAGTATTAATGATACAATAACGATTAAAAATATCAATTAAGACTGTTACACTTTTAGAAACTGAAATAAGTTATACAAATGTCAAACGTATTTTAAATAAATCTCTAATCTATGGATTTTAATATTGTATTACATATTTTTACTCATCATTATTATTTATATGATTTTATTTAAAAATTCATTATGCCAAGTCTTTTGAAGACGTGTCTGAAATGTTTGTACATTTAAATACTTTCCCAATAAAAAAAATCTAAATAAAAGTAATCTCATCTCTTTCCAAATGTGTAAGTTTCCCGCTGGACCATAGAGGGCTCCCACACTATTTGTGATGTAACATGCACAAACATCATTCTGCAAAAACAAAATCATACCTCTGAGTGAAAGAACAACAAGCAAAACATATTTTTAAAGGAGGAAGACTTTAAATTGTTGCAGCAGAGAGAGAGAGAGCAACACTTAAAGATATTAGATTGAAACTGGACAAAAAGATCAGAGCATTTCCCTTTTCCATAAAAAGATGTTCTTTATTAAAACTACATGCACATTCTTTAATTCCCGGGCCAAAGCATTTATTGGCGGAGGGAGATTTGAAGTTGCAAAAAAAAAAATTAGCATCAAGAGTCAGACTTTACGACTTCATCACAGTGTTTCCTCATGTTCACTCGTTGGGAGCAGCGAGCACAGTGTCCAGCGCTCTCTGAGCCTCCGAGATCTGCTGCTGCAGTCTCTGCTTCATGGCCTCGTTCTGGGCCTTCTTCAGCATGTCCTGCATGTCTCTGATGGCCGCCCGGTAGCCGGGGGCGTTGTGAAACACTCTGATGGCTTTGTCGCCGCTGCACGCCAAGAATCGTCCGGTTACATCGAACCTGAGGTCGTTGATCTCCTCGCTGTGGACGCCGTGCAGCTCCTCCTCCAGCTGGCCGGTGGTGGCGTTGAACATGGCAACGTTGCAGCCGTCACTGATGGCGACCACCCGGCCGTCCGGAGACAGCGCCGCCAGAGTGCCTTCAGAGGACGAACAGGGGACCGTCTTCAGGAGGTAGGGGTCCTGCTGCTTCTTGTATTCAACATTTGTATTCCACAGCTTCCACGTGCCGTCTTTTGAGACTGTCACCATTCTAAAAAGGTGGAAAGAAACATGTTGCATATTTAAACTGAGAAGATGCTGAGGGTAGAAAAAAACAATGTGTGAAATCATGAATGAAAAATGTTTAATGTTGCTAGGAGGTGTATTGTTGTTGTTTAGACAGAGCCAGGCTATGTTTCTAAACGTAATGCTACGCTCAGCCAATATGGAGAAAGAAAAAAAAATACAATATTTGTGACTAAATATCCTGACATCGTTTTCTCCATTTGTGCTTTTATAAAATATCTCAGTAATGTGTAGAAATGACTAAGTACAGAACAATGTGGTTGTTTCAGAAAACTTGATTTGACTGCCTTTAAAACCAGGGAAAGTCACAACTTTTGACATATTGCTAAATGATATAAAATCTAACATGATATGTGGTCTCATGACATCATCTCGACTTTCCTGTCATGTTTAGCATTCATACGAGAGTGGTATCAATCTTTTCATCCAACAAGAAATGGGTTCAGAAAACAATTATCAGCAAAGCCTCCTTACTTGTGAGAGTCATTGGAAAAGGCGAAAGCATGAACTCCTGCAGAGTGGCCCTTCAGGTCGAAAGCTCGTACCACTTCTTTAAACTCTCCTCCCTTCCCGAAGCAAACCTCCCACACCTTGACGTCAGTAGTGAAACCACACGAGGCTACGAACCTGGGAGACAACAAGAACACACATATTACATTATATTAATAGGTGATGACTTTCATTGTGGAAGTAGCAGTGGCGGACTGGCCATCGGGACGTTCAGGACGAATCCCGATGGGCCGGTACTGAAGTGGGCCGGTCGGATAAGTCACTAGCACCCCCCCCACCAGCATTTACTACTTGCGGTACTGAAGTGTGCCGGTCGAGAGCCCCGGGCTGATTTTTAGTCGCCCCTGGGAAGTAGGTATGTGTAAGTACCTTTTCTGGTTGAAAGTATTTTAAACTGCTGCACACAAAAATAAAATCAAACAATTCTTGACTTTGTTAAGATCCCTTTTCGTTTTTTTGAAATTCTTTTACTGCAGATTTGAGGTTAAAAAAAGACACGTTTAATCAAATTTGAATTTATGTTTGAAGACAACATAAAAACCTGGGAGTTAATATATTTTCTGCGCACTGTGTATCTGAGGGATCCCTATTCTATGTTCCAAGTCAGAGATGGGCAACTTTGATGGTGGTGGGGGCCACATCATTGATGTACTGGCCACCAGGGGGCCACAGATTCACTTGGAACACACACACACAAAAATTCCATGTGTTGTATGTAATTATTAACAAATATACTAAGTCTGACATCTTCATTGACATTTTACAATCAAAGGGAACATCCCCAAAAAATGGGAACATCCTCTAATAAGCTCACTAAACAAATATCAGTTCACAGAAATGTTATTTCATTTTTACAAGTGGCATGTTTGTATTGAACAGGTTGTTAAACAGTGGAATAAAACTATTTTCAAACTATTGGAAAGCACGGAACATGTGAGCGTATTGAGATTTAACTTGTAAAGGCATAATTACAAGAGGCAACTTAACGTCACAGCAGGCATAACAACAGCCGGTGTTTCTTGTGAGGGTTTCCCCGGGAAACAAACACAATACACACAAATGCGTCACAGATTATTTCGCGGTATTTGAAATCATGTACGCAGCTCGCAACGTAACTAGGAGTCTAGTGGACGGTATCAGTACTACAAGTAATAATTACGTTGTTTATAAATTAATCTGAGGGCTGCAAAAAGAGGAGGTGGGGGCCGCATGCGACCCGCGGCCCGCCATTTGCCCATCCCTGATATACATAAAGAAATTGCATATTTTGGACATAGTTCGAATGGTGATTAATCATGATTAATTAATTTTAAACTTTGATTAATCTGATAAAAAAAAGTAATCGTTTAACAGCCCTAGTTTAAAGATTTATATTGCGGATATTATCAGCACATCTGAGTCAAATTAACATATGTATTAAAGGATGTTAGTTTACAGATAACAGATTAGGCTAGGATACCAGATAAAGTTAGCAACACACGTTAACCAGGAACAGCCTATTAATCTGTTCTCCTAATGTTATTTAGACCCTCCAGAAAAACGCGAGAATTTACCGCATAATCAGCAA
>NW_011334964.1:0-4909 GCF_000735185.1 Notothenia coriiceps
CTCAAAGTGCACCAGATTGATGCATTTAACTTCAACATTTAAAAAAAATCTTCCTGGGGGTGCATGCCCCCGGACCCCCCTAGAGGATGTGACGTCCACCACCAAATAAAGCAGGTTAAAATAATTAAATTGCATACATTTTATTTTAGTAAACACTGAAAACAGGTCTCACAGACCCAAACAGCACACAAAGGTTAAAGGTAGCATATAATAATGTTAAAATGTGCTAAATATATACACTGCAAAAAAAAAAAAAAGAGGAGTAAGAGTAGCTCACGACTTGTTTTATTTTTTGAAAGTAGCTCTCATCCTAAAAAAGGTTGGAGACCCCGGTTATAGAACGATACATTTGACAATTTGAAGCTTGGCCTACCATTTGATTGGAGCGATGAGGAACAGGTGGGGCTTGAAAAGGCCCACATGTTCAAAGTGGGGAATGACAGAAAAAGTTTGAGAACCACTGGGTTAAAGGAAGGACATGGAGTTTAAGTAGTTGTGTTTTTCTGTTTCCATAGATGTTGACGATGAGTATGAGGATGAGGAGGATCAGTGGGAGGAAGGAGCGGAAGATATTCTGGAGAAAGGTAAGGAGCTATCTGCGTAGAGAGACACACGCTCATGACATGTCAAGTCTGTAGATATTAAAATGTAACCAAACTATTTTCCCTTAAACCAGTAAGTTGGTAACAGCACTTGGTACACATGCATCTTATTTTCAACATCTGCAGTCCACATTTCTTCCTAATGAATGCGTAATTAAAAGGGTGATCTCAATCTGGGTTTGAAACTTGCAAAACGACCTCCAGCCTGGCTCTCGTTAACAGAGCACTTTGTTTTCTACAAATACAAATAAAAAAATATATAGCTGCTTCCAACTTTCCAAAAAATGCTCTCCTGTTTATTTGTTTATTTGAACTGTTAGTTTCAGGTGATTTCAGGACACTTAACTTGCAGATGTTTGATAATGAGAACCCACTGAACCTGAACCACATCGCAAAGATAAGAGACGTGACGGAGAACATTCTCCCAAACAACCGAAGCATGTTTTGGAAATATAACTAAATTTGGACGATTAGTAGTTGATGGGCATCACTTGGAAACACTGGTGCATTTTTTTTAGAGTCCGTAGAGGTTAAAGCATTCATCAAGATATTTTCTTACAGAGTAGAGAAAAAAAAAGTCATATTTTTTTAAAAGGTAGAATTTTGAGATTTAAAAAAGTTGTGATTTAAAAAAAACAAATTCAGAATGATGAGCATTTTTGAGAAAACTTCCGGATTTTGAGAAAAAAGTGAAACACAAAAAAATAAATAATTAAATGTCAGAATTTCCAAAAAGTCAGCATTTTGAGATTTTCTAAAATAGTCAACATTTCGGGGAAAAAATACAGAATTTTTCAGATTTTGAAAAAATATATCAGAATTCCAAAAATAAAGTCAGAATTTTGCAATTTTCTAAAATTGTCTGAATTTTGGGATAAAATACAGAATTTTGAGATTTTCAGAGAATATAAAAAAAGATTTGGACTTTTAGAATAAAGTCAGGAATTTCGGAAAAGGACAGACATTTTTGAACAACTTACAAAATGTTACGGTACGTCCACACGGCTCCGTCGCGTTGAAGCTTGCCGGTGGGCGTGTCTGGCATGCGACCAACAACCAATCACATTAATCTCCCGCCCCGGACACACAAGCACGTGGTTTGATTGGCTAGCACTTGTACTGGCATATGATTTGATTGGCTGACGCTTCCGTTGAACTTTTCTCAACTTTCGAAGCGAGCAACGGAAGGCAAAGCGACGGACCACAATGCAGTTCGGCAAAGCGTGATGTCACCCTTGAATGGGGTGACGTGTCCGTGTGGACGCACCGCAAGATAAAAAAAACCCTCAGAATTTCAAAATAAAGTCAGAGTTTTGTGAAAAAAATCTAAATATTGAGATGTTCTGAAAATACTAAAAACAATAGCCTGAGAATGAAACTAGCATGTGACCTTGTACGCTCTTTCCTTGACGATAAATCCGCCTCACAATTAAATGTCTTATTTCAAACATGACTGCAGCATTCCTGTTGACATTGGAGCATTTTCATAACATGAATAATAGCTGCATCACATGTAGGTGTTTCAGCTTGGACCAAAACAAGGTTATATTATTAAATGTTATTAATGTGAAAATGTCTGCAATGATAATACCGGTACCCTAAACTGCCTTTCCCCCATCAGCTCTGTGCCATGTTGGAAATGAAAATAAGCATCTAATGCGACAGTTGCTTGTTTTATCACGTGTTATTACTATTAATAACATTTAAGGTCTATAACAGTTTCTAACTTTTTACAATTTTTTTTAAATGTTTGCTCCCTTTTTTAACTGTTAACATAAAACTTAGTCGTTATCACCCGCTCGATATGTCCGATCAACATTTTACAGTTTCTACGTCAGTGTTGTTAAATGCTTCTGCTTAGCTTTGATTAGCAGCTGCTTTTAGCATCTTACAAATCCCTCTTTTACATCTTATACATTTTTTTTTTTTTACTAATGTAGGAATCTTTCTACATCCTCGTTAGTCAGCGGTCCATTTTGTAACGCTGTGACCTGCATTATATTGTAGACACGTCTAAGCAGGCTGCCACTGACCCAATAGCAAGGCAATTAATAGATGTTTAATACATTGTTTTTTTGTGGCTGCGGAGTTATGCTAATCTACTAAACTCTTGCATATTTAACCAAATGGAAAATGGTGCTTTTAATCAGTTTAGTTCCTACTTTTTATGATGTTTTTGAGAGGGTCGGAGGAGGCAGGGGAATGATGAAGAAACATTTTGGGACTTTTACAGATAAATCTCAGTTTCCCCGCTCGTTGTTAAGTTGTTTCGTCTGGTTGTTATCGGGCCTTGGTTTGGGCTCTCGGCCCTTTCTTTTTAAAGTCCGTCTGTTCTGCAGCGTTGTGAGTTTTGAGGGTTTCTGCAGCGGATGTTTCTGAAAGTGTTTAACTGACCTCTCTCTCCTACCCGTGTCTCTTGTCATGCATGTCCTCTGCAGTTAACGGTAATTGGACTCCAGATACTCTCCTGCTCTCATTTGTCCTGTTCATACATTTGATGTGAATCTGAAGCAAAATGGAATATCAGTTTCATCCGTTTGATAAAATCCATGTTCTCAGAATGAATTAACCCCCGCCGCCTCATCTCAGATGTTTTGTTGTGAAGCTCGACACCAGGAAGCAATGAAGGCAAACCCACCACTGGAGCATTGAGCCACAACGCACTCACTCAGTTAGCGTTACAGTTAATTGGCTTCAACATCTGTCACAGAAATGTGCTAATTGAGGTTTCACCCATTAGTTATTGACGGTAAAATCCAGATAAGATATAGGAAAGACACGCTATGTGTACAGCACCTTTCAACACAAGGCAATCCAAAGTGCTTTCATGTTTTTAACTTGCTAACTTTTAGAAAAACCACAATCATTTGCTTGTAATTAGGTTTAAAATGCGCCACAGAAATGTGCTGATTGAGGTTCCACACATGAGTTATTGGCGGTTAAATCCAAATAAAGAAACGCTAGGTATACAGCATCTTTCAACACAAGGCAATCCAAAGTGCTTTCATGTTTTTAACTTGCTAACTTTAAGAAAAACCACAATAATTTACATGTAATTGCCTGTCAAATATGTGTGCTGATTGTAGTTTAATTGCTGCGGTACAAAACCTTCCTAAGAAGTGTTGCGACACATTTGATCGCTGGATGAATAAATTATTAACTTATTTTAGTTTAATTGGTGACAGTCAGTCAACCAAAAGTCAAACACATGTTTATTGTTAGATTAAACTATATAAGCACACGATTAGTTACATCTTTAAAACATTTATTTTCCAAAGATATGTGATTGGGTGTTTAACTGCATCCAAAAGTTAGATTTTGACAGAATATTTCCCTTAAATTCATAGTTGATCTGGACATTGAAGTTATTTAGAGTTGGGCGATGAACAAAGTCAATTATATCAATATTGTGATGAAATGTGAGGGTTGAGTATTGTTTAATGTGGACTTCCTGACTAAGGGTAACAACACATGTTCACAACACATCACTTGACTGTAATGCAGCATTAAAAACACTTAAAGACTACATTTAAAACCCAGCCTGATATCTGATCTCATATTGTGTTCTGAGTATATTATATATATTGCTCAGCTCTAAATGAACAGGAAGTGATGCTTTGCCGGACGTTGCTTCCTGGTGCAGCGCTGCCATGTTTTTATTTTCTGTTTTCTGGACTAACGGATGTGTTTGAAGCTTTTTGTTTATGTGGCACACGGTGATGCATATCACTAAAGACAGGAGTACAGTAGAGCCCAAATCCTGAGTCAACAAGACACGGAAATATCTCAGTTTGTTCGATATGTAAAAGCTCAAAAGAGTTGCAGTCAAACCTGGTGTTGCGTTCAATGACTGTTGTTTTAATCAGTGCTCTGTTGGCAGAAAACAGCCACGAAAAGCTCTCAAAAGCCTTCATTAGAACACCAACGTTAAACTGATGTTTGTCAGGAAACTCACAGAAAAACAACTTAAAATATGTTCATCCGCCGCTTAAAATAGTCCAGCATTAAAACGAAGATCTAAAAATACTTTATATCGATATAGAGAGGCGAAGTCCCGCCCCCTTCCGGTGGACCTCCATGGGAACTTATTTCAGAAAAAGTATGAATTGAAGTCAATGGAGAGAGAAAGATTATCTCTCGATCCCGTTTGAATTGTCCAACGAATTACACATATGATGTTTGTCAATTTAAAAAAATAATTTTGCAAGTCAAGAAAAAAAAAATTTGTGTTTTTGTGTGAAACCGCTCAATGAACTACATCTCCCGTCTCGCACCACACACCAAGACGGCCGTCACGTTGGCACATT
>NW_011334965.1:0-8143 GCF_000735185.1 Notothenia coriiceps
GTCGTATATCCCTGTCAGAGCTGTCAACCGGCGTCGGTCTTTTATCTGACAAGCCCGCCTCTTCCTCCTGACTTTTTCATTAAAAGACAGCCTTTACACAGATTCAGGAGGAAGAGTGTGAGAGGAAGAGGGGGGACAGAGCACCAGAGAAGCAGAACAGCAGGGAGTAGAAAAAAGAGGAAGGAGATGGGAAAAATTAGGCTGGCTGATTTTGTTCTTACTCCAATCAAGCTGGATTTGCAATTGGAGTGCTGAATGGCTTAAAACAATGTATTTAATAAGTTCATTAAAATCCTTTCCCTCTACCATTTCACCCATTGCTGTAAAAAGCAGCTTTCCTTCCTCTCCTTTCTCTCCCTCTCCTCCTCCTGCTGCTTTCGTCAGCTAAATGAACAGTCTGATTGAATTTGGTTGAGTTTGGGAGGTCTGCTTGACAGGCATTAGTTAGGAAGCATATTTCTACATTCATTTAAAATGAGCCGCTTGGGATTTTCGCATAAATTCTCATTACTTCCCCCTGTATCTAAATTGCATTATTTCATCCCTCATGCTGCGCCGATGCCTGGCCTCCATTTTCCTTCGCCACTGACTTCCTCTAAATGGGTTAGCATATGGATGCCGGCGCGGCGGCGATGATTGGAGCGCTTTCTTTAACTCGTTCCAGTCCGGGGTCGTGGAGGTCAGCCCACACCTGGCTGAACTGCGTTAGGTCATGTCTACATTTAACCGTGCCATGCTTAAATAACGCCAGGCCAACAAGGTGCTGCTGTGTGACTGGCTTAACCACTTCCTGTCTGTGTGCTACCAGCCAACCATCACATAGGGGATTTACGAGGTGATATCTGGAAACAGCAGGAACTACTGCACCTCTCTGATCTCAGCCTCAATGTTGCTGTCGCCCGCCCACTCTCTATTTCCAACCTCCCCCCGTCCTCGGCCTGTGAAAGTGGATATCCCTGCCCGCTGTCGGAGGTCCGTGGAGAGGGGAAAGGTCTCGTCCGACGACTTACCTCGTTGAGCTGCTCCTTGGAGTTGCTCCTGTGCGGTCGGCTCAGCTCCTTCACCGCCTCGTCCTCGCTCACTTTGACCGGACGTAGCGTCAAAGGCTTGATCTGCAGGGGACACAGGAAAAAGGACATCTTAAAATCACCCCCTTGTGTCATGAACCACATTACAGAGTTTTATTTAAAAGCTGGCTGGATACATAAATAAAATAAAAGGTATTTTAAAGGCTTGATCTTCAGGGGACACAGGACATCTTAAAATCGTGTCCTTGCATCATGAACCCCATTACTGTGTTCATTATTTAGTAATATACCCTGTCAGGCAGTTACTTTTCAGGCGTTTAAGAGGTATTATCCTAAAAGCTGCTCTGATATAACAGTAAATCACTGCTGACTGGCTTATTACCTTAATACCAAGGCAAGGAGAAAGATTCAAACTGTTAAAAGACCATAGGCCAAAGTCGAGTGCTAGTTTCTTTCAGATGACATGAACAACATAGTCTTTTCTTTTGGGAACTTTGTCAAGTTTGTCAAAAAATAAAATAAAAAAACATTTTTTCTACTGATCAACCAAAGGAAAAGCAGATAACATTCATTGTGTATGCGTGGTTTTACGCTATCATAATTATTGAATTATTAAAATCGAATTTACTCTGATACCACTATACCAATAAAGCATTTTAAAAGTAGGTTGTTCTGGTTTCCGTGTCAGAACCATATTTATTGGAATTTAACATCTCTGTAAAAACTGGCTGGATATATAAAAACAATTAAAGGTATTTTCTGTCAAGTACCTTTGTTTGTGATTATTAACTATACATTGTATTGGTAGTCAAAGTGTGTAATTACATCTTGTTGGATTTTGCATTTGACCTAATGATTCTGTAAAGGGTTACATTCTTGATTGTTGATTATAACAGATTGTTTTTGTATGTATGTTGTGTTTACGTGGCAATAGTGCGGACATTTGTTTGACTGTTTATGCGTGGGCCCAAGAAAGAATAGCCAATGCTAATGCTAGTGCTCAAAGTAGTCCTAATAGACACAAAGAAGGATCTACATACTCCACAAGTAGGGCGTCTATGCATAACAACACAGTGCAGCTACAATGGATACAAGTGGATGTTAGTGGGCTCCCTCTATTTTCAACAAACACAAAGTCAATGTGATGACTCAGCTTGGTGTCAGTTTGTGCTTTGGCTAAATGCAAAGCATTGGCTGTAGCAAAAACACCTGCGACACCAAACCTCAACCCGCTGCTGCGTGTGAAGACATTGTTATTTTACTATTACAAAACCACCTCCTATACATATCACTTAGGTAAGACAGACTATCCTCCCAGAACATATTTAGCATATACTGTATAATTATGCTAATGCAATAATAAGACACAAACACATCATCAGGTTGGCAACGCTAGCTAGAAGTATTGTTTTAATTGCTCGCCTTATCCTCCACACAGAAATATAAAATGTTCCTAAATATGAACCAGTAAAACCGTAGAACTGGGAAAAACGGATTTACTGCTGATTTCTGACTAAAATTCAAAATCCACTCCAAATTCAAAGCTAAGGCACATTCATTTGACCACAGCTCTTTAGGTCATCACAAAGGCATTATGAACTGGAAGAAGACAATGCCGAATAAACAATATTTCCAAACCATTCAGAGAAATAAAGATCATGCTTTTGTTTTCTGGTCTTAATATAATAAAAAAAGATACACATAATAGCTATAGGTGGTTTGAATGTACAAGTGGCAGTATTTGCCACCCATATCACAGTAACCCTAATCCAATCCTGGAAAGCTCACAGTTGGCATGCATTCAAATTCCCAGCCAGATGGGAGGTTGGCGAGCTCAGCAAGGAAGACGATGAGGTGGTGAAGCAGCAGCCAATCACAGAGTCCCGTGCTGCTTCGCCACCTTGGAGTACAGTGGCGATGGCTGCGGGGTGTAATCTATTCGACTATCAGTTTGTATGTAGCAGCTCCCCTGGTGGCGCACGGTGGCTGGCCCCCGTCTCCTGATCTCCACTGTAATTTAAGCAGATCACTGCTACAATTAACCTTTCCCGGTAAATATCAATTATGGCCCCCGGCTGGTTTAGAATTAAAAGGGTCATCAGCTAATCTGACAGGTCCTGTACGCTACCACCTGGCTGGGAGGGAGGAGAGAGTGTTTGCCTACCCTCGTGCCCACCAGCTCACATGCCAAGTCGACACAATTCCCTTTTAATTACCCTGGGCAGCCATGCTGATTGGCCAAGGGGCATTAGCAGTGCGCTGAGGTCAACAGTGACAGGACAGGGGTGGGGAGGAAGAGGAGGAGGAGGAGGAGGGAGCCGGCACCAAGCAATCAGGGTGTAGAGATGGAAGGAAGAGAAACCTGGCAGGTGGGCCTAATCAGGTTTGACTTCCACCTCCACATGCCTCTCCCTCTGCCTCTCGCGCTCTCTAGCTGTCAGCCTAATCACTCCTTGAATCTCAAAATAGATGGTGGCCTTTTTTGATTTCCTTCCCTCACAAAGAGAGCAGCCCTTCTCTGCAGGCAGGCAGGCGGAGACAGAGGTACAGTCGCCGTCACGTCCCCGTCAAGTGCAGCCGTTGATTACTTTGTTTACCCAGCATCAGTGTTGCTGACAAATTCCTGAAGGCGCCCGAAGTGTTTCCGTCTCCTCCAGAGCCCGCGGCTGCATTAGCCAGTCAGCAATCAACTCAGCTATTGATCAGAGCACAGCGTCTAATTAGCCGTCGAGGTTAATGATGAAGCGCGCGAGGAACACTCCCCGAGCCGCTGATCAACGGGACAGGAGAGCAATTGATCTAGGCGGAAATTCACCAACTCTGACAAAAGATTGGCAACGCTGACTGCCTGTGATTAAGGCAGGGACTAATTTCCTGTCTGGGGAGGTGTTTAATTGGCCCTAAGCTCCCAACTGTACAGCTTTCATGTGTTGTTTTTTTCCTTTGTATGTACTCATTAATGTTAAAGGACAAGTTAGCGAGCTACAGGGCTAATGGTCTCTGCTGAGATCTGATTGGTTGCGAGAGGTGACAGAGTTCAAGGTCGTAATGCCTTTTCCACTATGCTTGAGGTAATTTTGTGGGAAAACCTTGAGGAGTTCTTGGGCAACTGTGAGCTTTTTTTGTGTTGATTTAGTTTGTTCACATTGAATAATTGACCCATGCAGTACTGGGACAAGGTTAATCAGGTTGAAGCAGTAAGTAATGTGGTTAATCTGTGTGTGTGTGTGTGTGTGTGGGGGGGGGGGGGGAAGGACCGAGGCGGTTCGACTTAAGACGACAGATAGAAGAGACGTGGAAAAACATAGCTAAGTAATGGCCTGTGTTTTACATGAATAATGTACTGGAAATTAGCTCCATTAGTCTCGGTATTGAACATGTCTGCAGTCCCTCTCTGGAGGCCGCCGCTCTGTGCTCTTTAATTATCTTCAAAGGGCCCTCCAGCATCTTAATTTCCCCCCAAGTTGAGTAGTGCCGACTTGGGTCTCCTCATTTATACTACTCTAACCCTGGGTGAAGCCACACGGCCCGCACTACTTAGAAAAGGCTAGTCAAGTCGACGGAGGCAGTCGTAGTTAACATGGACTCATGCTAGGCTAGGCTAACTCTCCTCTTATTTTCACTCTCCTTGCAGTGCGTGTCTCTCAGCAGCCTGTCAGCAGGAGTGATGCTTTTGTTGTCTTGCTCCTTTGATCCTACCTCCTTCACCTTGCAGGGGTTTTCAGGAGGATGGGGGGGGGCATCGAATGGTCTCCCTCCTTAAATAAGAGCTGTTAGTCCTGACCTGGCTTTTCCTCTCCTCGCTCCGGCCCCTCGTCTCCCCCTCGCCTGCCGTCACCTGTCAGCAGCGCTCAGGGAGGCAGTGCTTCAGCCTTGTCCCGGTGTCAATCCTTATTACCCCAGGACCCTGGACCTTGGCCCCTGCCCGCCCCCTTTTCTTTCCAGCTGCCTTGATGCTCGTCTCCTCAGCATAACCACGCTCCAATATCTGCTCTACGGGCTTCCCATGTGCAGGGCGGGAGGAGAAGAGGGGCAAAACAGGGAGGGAGGGGGGGGGCTGGAAAGGACGAATACAGATCCTTCCTCTAATTTGTTCTGAAAAGTGTCCTGCGCAAAGGACCCTCACCCCCATTAACCCAGCGACAGGCTGCTACCGCTGCTCAGGGAGGCATCAGCAGTATGTGTATGCATGCGTGTGCGCGTGTGCGCGTGTGTGTGAGTGTGTGTGTGTGTGAGGGGGGCTCGGTAGTGCGTCGGGCACCTCGGCGCTCAGTGCCCGGCTCCGGCACCGGCTCAATCTATCGGCTCATTATCCCCCCCGCCCAGTCTGGGGTGCAGACAAGTGCACTTTAGGGCCACAGGCCAAATTGATTCATCTGCCTTCATTTTCTTCAGGCTCAGAAGTGGCAGCTGCTCAGAGGCAGGGGGAAGGAGCTTTAAGATGGTGAGAGACAGAGCGAGGAGAGAGGGAAGAAGAGAAGGAGAGAGCCTGGGATGGAGTGAGGCGAAGGAGGGAGGCTTCAAGAGAAGGAGGTGTTCTTGGCTTTGTTCCTCTTCCATGTCTCATTTCACTTTTCTTCCTCGTCCTCTCTCTCTCTCACTTTACAGCACAACCAACACCTCCCTCCCTTGAAATAGCTATCAAGAAATGCACTCACTCCCCCTCCAAGTCCCAAGTTGGAAATTAGCCCAAGGACAAGCTAGTGGATTTACTACGGGGAGAGCAAATGGATTTTTGCTTTTATTTTGACGAGTCCCAGTGTATCCATTAAGCCTTTTAATCATACATTATTCATAGAGCTCGCCTCATAATAAATGACCACATAAAAGAGGTACACACATTACACAAGGCCTAAAACGCCCCCATAACTCTCTCCCCGAGTGCACTCAGTGCCACGGCACATGTGTAAGCTGGTTCAGGAATATGAGCCAGTGAAATCGCAGAGAGATGGCGTTTCTGTTCCAAGTGTGACACCAGGACACGATCGGAGTCAGCAGATTAGAAGCAACATAAACGGGGCAGAGCAAACAAATTAGAGGGCGTGACCTCTCCGTCGTTCTGCATGTGTCCTGTGCACAGAATGGTACAAGGCTACACGGTGTAAAGCTAACGGGGGTGGCCGCCCAGCACTGTAACAAAGCAATCAACCTGAAAGTGGAGCCACTTCCTGGGCCTGATTCCCAGCCAACGCAGGCCTCAGGAGAGCCTGGGTGTCCCGCAGGGGCCCGTCTGGAACAGATGAACTGGGGAGAGAAGCACTCCCTGTGGGCCAGGGTCTCTCCAATCACTCTCACCATATGCCTCCTGGGGGAGTGAGGGAACAAGGCAAGAGAGGAGGAAAAAGGGGGGAGGAAAGGGGGGAAGGGAGGTGCACCTGCTCCAAAATACGAATCTATTCCTCAGCACCTGTCCCGAGGGTTCACCGACAACACACACACACACACACACACACACACACACACACACACACACACACACACACACACACACACACACACACACACACACACACACACACACACACAACACACACACACACACCACACACACCACACACACACACACACACACACACACCACACACACACACACACACCACACACACAAGGTCAACGTTGCTGAAGTTAAGTGCACTGTGTACGACAACACACACACAACCTGTCCCACATCAGACACAACACACCTACAGAGTCAGCCCAATGTATGTTAGCCTCGTGTATGATTGTCCATTGAGGTATGAGTGTTCCTGTCTCGAGCCGTTCTGTAGCATGTAGACAACTCCCTCACCTAGGTGGTCTGCGCTCCTGAGAATGAACAGCAACCTGTCGAGACAACGCTACGTACCCTGCCACTGAGCTTAATTCACATTGTCTCAGTCGCGACATCCTCTAACATCAAGGTAGATTTTACCTAGAACCAGACTAATGTATAGGAAGTTGAGTGCAATCAAGCACAAAGGGTGAGAACCGCGCGCAACTTCTCTTCTCAGATTAAACCTCTTTGCCCCAGGCATTGATGCTGTAGGCAATTCATACCTAAGAAATAGAAACTTCGGTAAAAGAGTGGCGCGGATTAATTAGAATCTAGATATGGACACAACTGTGCACAAGACGAGGCGAGAGGAGGGCGGTCTCTGAAAACAGATTGGGGCCGACGCTGTCCGTAAAAGGAAACAAAACTACTGTGGTTGTGGTGCTGTGTCGGGTGCACGCATGCCTGTGTGGGCGGGCACTCCGCTGCCGGCTGCGTGAGTGGTGAGCATCGGAGGAGGAGGGATTGGGGAGGCAGGGGAAGTAACGTGAAGGCCGGTGTGGGGCCCTAGCGATTACTGGGCCGTCTCTATTTCAGGCGCCGCTGTCGTGTGATTTCACACCCGTTGCGACAGCTGGGCCCGCCAGGCTGGGCCCCCCATAATATGTTAGAAGGAGCCGCACAGCTGGTGAAGCCTGGCCAGGAGGCGTTAGGAGGCCAAGGGCTTCATCCCTCATAACGTACCAGGACTGCTGCCTGGGCCTCAACCCCAAACTAATTACTGTTACACTGGCCCCAAAGGGAGCACCGACAGGGGGAGGAGAGAAGGGAGAGATGAGAGAGGGAGCGAAGGAGCAGATAAAAGCCAAACTACTGCTCTGCTGCTGGAGCTCCACACAGTGCAGAACTTTGTGAGCAAAACAGGCAGGAACACAAGAAGCCATTAGTCTGTGAATCCGATCAGTTCAGTGCGCTAGATAAAAGCCCTGTCCACATTTCTCTGTCGATGTTCCCTAAAAGCCTATCCCCTCAGCCAATAACGATTTTGTTCTTGTAACTTTCTTAATGAAAGTGACAAAAAGTGAAATTTGTCCCTCTCCTGACTCCAGAGGGACAACTTGGTCAGGCAGATTGGGTCTCTCCTCCCTTCTCCCTCTCCCTCCCTCCTGCTCTGGGTGGATATCCCAGACGTTACAGCATTCCTGTGCAGCACACACAAACAAGGTCATTTGTTTACTGCAGAAGCAACCTGTAACAGCTGCCTGGCCCGACACTCCATAGAGACACTTTGCAGCGACCCTGTTGCCATGGTAACGCCCCCTGATGTCTCCCTGCTCTTCCGCTGCCGAGGCAGGAGCTGTCA
>NW_011334965.1:8188-14393 GCF_000735185.1 Notothenia coriiceps
CCCCCCCACCCCCTCCTCTCCCCCAACTCCCACTCCCCACTCCAAGGCAAGCATTTCTCAGAGCTACCAACAACAATTAGGCCGATGATGTTGAAATGCTAATGATGTTATTGGAAGGAAAGCAGGGGACCGGATGCAGTGGATGTTTGCTTTGCTCTTCATCGCTGGAGCCAACATTATGCAGATATCCCTTCTCTCTTGTTGCTCCGCAGGAAATGCAAAGCTTTGATTTCTGTGTACACTATTAGCGTTGAAAGCAGTGAGCGCGTTTCGCAAGAGATTTATGCATGCTAACAAGAGAAATTCAAATGGCGTTCACTTCGGAGGATGTACTGTAATTCTTTGTCTACTCGATGTGATTATTTGCAAGTCAAAGTTCAGTTTGACTTTCAAAAGAGAGGGCACATTCAAAGTGGCAGTAAAACAACTTCAGGTTTTGGTGCAGGCCACTGGAAATGCCACATGGCAGTGGTCAGCAAAGCTACTGGGGATTCAGAGGAAACACTTTGTATTCTGTCATTTCCAAGTATGTACATTGATGCTGTAATTGTTTCAGCAGAGCTTTTACTTCTCAAGGTAACGGGAAGCATGACAAACTGCAACATGAAGGTGATTGTTCTCAACCCCTAAATAGCTGTTGCTAATGGAAATAAACTATTCTAATCATTTCAATATTTCTAACGAAGTGCATTCATGTTCATTTCAATGATTCAGGATAACCTTTTGAATAGTAGAAAACTTCAGGACTTCATTTATTTCAAACTAAGTGAAACAAATAAAAAACAATTGAATGCTATTAGTTATTGGTTAAGGTGAGTTTCTGCTGTTTGATGCTATCATCACCACAATTATAACAGTGTTAATGTTGATGCTTGCATTTAATCAGGATAGAAGTAATTCAATTAAGATTCATTTGACTGTATTGATCCCAATTTGGGAATATCTTTTGTCGCAGCAGCATGCAAACAAAGCATTGCACATAATGTGAAAATGAAACAAACATACAGTTAGTAAACATCCTTTGTCATTCGTACACAGAAAGGAAACTGTCTTATATGACCATAACGTGTTAAAGAATGAAAAATCAATTAACACACTGGGAGCTGTTGCCACCTTCAACAGTGACATCTTAATTAATTACAATAAAGGCTTGATCAGGGTTCATACACTTTTTCACCAATGACTTCTCCAGGACCTACAGTATATACCTAATTTTCCGTGACCAAAAACATTACTGTTTCTCAGCGGTACCACTGGAAATGGTTTATTTTAACATGGAACAGGAAAACAAGGTCTGCGTATGAAACATGTTGTGCCTATCTAAAACAAATCCAATGGGCTAACTAGCTTCTACACGCTAAAGCAACTCAAACCTCTCACCAGCAAAACACCTCGACAGTGAAATGCTAATTTACGTTTAATTACTATACCATACAGTATTAATTATCATTATAGTATTACTATTTCGGCGATTAGAAAAAATATAAATTATATTTGATGCTTTAGTTACATTTCCATGACTTTTCCAAAAACTTTGGGAAAAATATTGTTTTCCAAAACTTTCCCAGGGCCTGGAATTAGCATTTTGAATTTCCATGACTTTTCCAGGTTTTTAATGACCGTAAGAACCCTGCTTGATGTTAAGACTTCCAAATAAATCACCATGGATTCCTTCAAGAGAGTACAAACCACCATGATACAACACATTCAAACTAAACTTTTAGCAACATCTTTACAAAAAGTATTTGTTTTGATTTTCAGGTGTCTGAAAATAGGAGATAAATGTGCCTCACTGCTCGACACCGCGTCTATAATGACTCCAGGAACGCAGCATCAATCACAGATCCTTCAACAGTTTAGTAAGGATGTATCAGTTATGACTCAACTCTAAAACCCTTAAATGGACGGAGATAGCGGCGGCGTAAACACCCTTATCAGCTGATAAGAGTCTGTTGGCGGGACGGATCAGCGGCCCAGCCAGATTTCGAAATGACAGAAAGTCTGACTACACACGGGTTTTTCTAACATGAACTCACATAGTTGGCTAAATATCAAAGAGATTACCGCTCTCGGTAAATATTAAGCAAATCCAGATGTAGTTCGAAAGCACTGCCAGGGTGGCAACAAATTATTATTTTCACTATCTTTAAGGGTTCATCCAATAACACTGGATTCAAGCCAATGGTTTCTGCCAAAACCATTTAAACACTTTATATAAATGATAAGGAACAGCTTTTCTACATTTAAATGTTCTGGCTTTTGATAACATTTCTTTACCAATTACTTTAATCACAGTGTACGACTGCAACGATGCTCAACTGCTGTAACACCATTAATTATTTTATAACACTTGAAAATGATCTTATTAGCAGTCGAAGGAATTACACTTTTGGATGTGCAACATTCACACTCTCCTGCGTCTACGCTTGATAACTCCGTCACCCTCACACGTATTTTAAGAAATGTTTAATTTCCTTTAATGTAATCTGAAATAATTATCAGCTGAAGTAAGGCCATTTTAACAAGTCCAACACACACACACACACACACACACACACACACACACACACACACACACACACACACACACACACACACACACACACACACACACACCTTAAAGCTTGCTATCATTCACCGCCACATAATTAAAACACTGAAGATGAGATTGTGGGGTAAAGGAAATGAGCAAGTGATTAAAAAATGCAAGATGTAGAACTGTCTGAAACTTTCATTCGGTCTCTGGATGTAGACTGTGTTCTTCAATCAGGTGAGGAAATGGCTCTTTCATAAAATGTCTGAGTAAAATCGTGCTGTGTTTCCTAATCAATGTGTTATTGCCTTAGAACTGACCAATGTCCAAGCAAACACAGACTAACTGAATAACATGATTCCAAGGAATACCACGCTGTGCCTGATTAGAATAAATCAAAGCAGTATGTTTTATTCCGTCATTTGTATAAGGACACTTTTACTTTAGTTATTGAAATTAATGTGATGACTGTAGGACTTTTATAGCAGGAAATTGTTTCAGTGCATTCATTTCCAATTATCTCAAAACAGATTTCTTTATAGCCAGCATATGCGTTATAAGAATACTGGCCAAACAAAGACATCCGTTTCTTGTCAGCATGAAAAACAATAGCCCAGAAGACAACTGCAGAAACCAAAACCCAGCGTTTGAAGAAGTACTTAAATCCTTTACTGTTACTTATTAATATAAGTATTATCAGTACCTTAAGTATCAACATTAAAAATACTCGTGCTGCAGAATTATTAACCAATATAGGAGTGTTTCTTTGTTGTCATTCGTCAATGTGGAGCAACCTTTAGACACTTAGGGAGAGTAGAATAGTAGTTTTTAAACACATATTTATTTATCATGACAGTTATGTAAAAGTGACTACAAGTGTCAAATAAATGTAGTGCAGTAAAATGTACAATATTTCCCTTTGAGATCTAGTACAACTAAGTATAGCGACAGAAAAAGGTAATACTCAAGTACAAGTACCTCACAATTACATTTAATTCAACTTGAGTACTTGAGTAAATGTACTAAGTTACAATACAACACTGCTTAAACCATGCAAAAAGATATCCCATGTGCTCAATGGAAATGCTTTTTCATGCTGGTTTATACAATTCATTTAACGATAGACCTTTCTAGCAGACAATGTTTATATTTAAGATATTCTACAGAGCTGCAATCTTGCATGTATGGACAGCTATACTCATATTGATTGAACTTCAGACTGTACTGCCTGCTGGGGCTAATCTGTCAGACTTAGTGAGGAGCAGAGGCATGTCATCAGAGGACAGACAGAAAGAGGGAGTTTTTTTGGAGAGAGATGAGGTCTAGCCGAGGAGTCTTGGAGGTAGTTTGCAGTCAGAGAGTGAGAAGACCGGGAGAGACAGCCAGAGTGCTCTGGGCTTTTTAATAGGAAGCAGATGCAACACATGTAATGAATCAGCCTCGGCTCGACGCGGCTTCCCTGTGATGTCTGAGCACCCGTCCTGCCCTTGAAAAACTTCTGGGACGTTATCTCATGCCTGCACAGCACACACTGCCGGTGAATTTAGCAGGAACTGTTATGTGTTGGATGAAGGAGGGGAAGGAGCGTTAGGGGAGTTGAAGTGTGTGTGTACTGGCATACAGTATGCATTTATCTCTGTGGGTATGGGCTGAAAAATAACAATTACTGTGCGTGCTGTATATGCTACAATACTTAGAAATAAAATATGTGTATTTGTAAATGCCCAAACTGTTAGCATGCTAATTTATTATTATATTAGACTACATTTTAGAAACTAGAGGTTGTTAACAATCTGTTCCATGTTAAACACTATGTTAGCATTGGAGGTTGGCATTATGCTCCTAGCATGCTAATTAGCACTAGCATGTTTAATTCTATGTTATCAACTATTGGAGGTTGGCATTATGTCCCTAGCATGCTAACTAGAACTAGCATATTAGACTCTATGTCAGCAAGTATTGGAGGTTGACATTCTGTTCCTTACATGCTAACTAGCACTAACCTGTGAAACTCAATGTGAGCAACTATTTGAGGTTGGCATTATGTTCCTAGCATGCTAACTAGAACTAGCATGTTTAACATTATGTTAGCAACTATTGGAAGTTGGCGTTCTGTTCCTAGCATGCTAAATAGCACTAGCATATTAGACTCCATGTTAGCAACTGTTTGAGGTTGACGTTCTGTTCCTAGCGTGTAAACTATACCACAATTAAGTGCTAGCATGTCATACTGTTGGATGTTATCATGCTGACAACTCTTATTATCTCTGGCTTCTCAATGTGTAGTGATAAAATCTGACCTCTGTAAAGTAGGTGTTGGTGACATGAAAAATGACATTTCTGCTGGTTTTTTTTGCAAACTCCCAAAGCCTGGATCACATCAAACGCCACAGAGTTCAGGGAGGAATTCACCAATGTGCCAGAAAAGCACACATGTAGCTGATAACATTAATAATGACTGCATTCCATGTGTTTTAGTTTCTACGCTCTGGTTTTGAGCATGTGGGCTTACAAGAATGGCTTACTGGGACACTTAATGGACCAAAATCCATCATTAAAGTTATCAGTTCCACCTGTGCTCTATGAAAACTCAACATTTCTGCTGTGAAAATCATCTATTGAAATAGGTGTTGTCTAAACTTTCTGCAAATAATTGAGCAAACTATAGTTTTGTGGTCAAAATGATTTCACCAAGTAATAAATACCATTGATTGTCTTCATTGTATTCCAGCTAATTGTTATTAACGGCAGCAACTCTGATATTCATTGTTTTACTGCTTGCAGGAAATAAACTTTTTTGGAAACTATCAGATGATTTAGTTCCTTTCATTTTCACAATTACGTGACATAAACACAAAATTAAGTAATTGAAGACACAAGGGAATAAATAATAATGCTTAAAGTTGATTGTATTGTAAACAGCCTCATCATATCTACTTTTTAATTGTCCTTTTTTCTCCATGATGGGAAATATGGTGGTAAAATATAGTTACAATACATTTTCCATACGTTCAATTATTTCCTGTTACTTTATTATGAGATAAAATTGCAAATGAGGTTGCACATTTTGTTGATTTTCAGATGTATTCATCAATTTCGGAATGAAAGAGTAGATGTGACTACCAAACACAAAAGGAAAATCAGGTTGTTTAAATATGCAAGAACAATGTAACAATCATAATAATGAGCACAGACATAAAAAGTCTTGGCACCGTCCTCCTCATCACAAACAATCCCTTCTGGCAAAGTCCTTTTTTTCCAAAGCAAAGGATCATTGCTCCTTTGACTTGCAGCAACTTGGTAGATTGGAAGCGCGTCACACTGGCTTTTATCTATCTCCACATGCAGGCCTGCCTCAGGAACGTTTTAAGTCCCTATAAGGCCAGATGCAGAAAGCGCTCAGTATACATGCACCTGACATGCAAACATATGAAAGCTGTTGAGAATAACGGCAGGTCAGGAGCGGCAGGAAGAAGACAGAGAGGGAAAATACAGGCGGAGGGAAGAATGGCTCGATTATGGCAAAAATCATAATCTCGATTATTTGGGTCAATAATTGATATCACGATTATTAAAAACGATTATCCATTCACTTTGAAAACATCAATTTATTGAAAAAGAAAAAGGTGTAGTATGTTTTTAACAGTTGATTACCCTGAACGTTAAGTACAA
>NW_011334966.1:0-2846 GCF_000735185.1 Notothenia coriiceps
CTCCAGGACCTTGAAATGCTTCTTACGAAGCCACTCCTTCGTTGCCCGGGCAGTGTGTTTGGGATCATTGTCATGCTGAAAGACCCAGCCACGTATCATCTTCAATGCCCTTGCTGATGGAAGGAGGTTGTCACTCAAAATCTCACGATACATGGCCCCATTCATTCTTTCCTTTACACGGATCAGTCGTCCTGGTCCCTTTGCAGAAAAACAGCCCCAAAGCATGATGTTTCCACCCCCATGTTTCACAGTAGGTATGGTGTTCTTTGGATGCAACTCAGCATTCTTTCTCTTCCAAACACGTCTAGTTGAGTTTTTACCAAAAAGTTCTATTTTGGTTTCATCTGACCATATGACATTCTCCCAATCCTCTTCTGGATCATCTAAATGCTCTCTAGCAAACTTCAGACGGGCCTGGACATGTACTGGCTTAAGCAGGGGGACACGTCTGGCACTGCAGGATTTGAGTCCCTGGCGGCGTAGTGTGTTACTGATGGTAGCCTTTGTTACTTTGGTCCCAGCTCTCTGCAGGTCATTGACTAGGTCCCCCCGTGTGGTTCTGGGATTTTTGCTCACCGTTCTTGTGATCATTTTGACCCCACGGGGTGAGATCTTGCGTGGAGCCCCAGATCGAGGGAGATTATCAGTGGTCTTGTATGTCTTTCATTTTCTAATAATTGCTCCCACAGTTGATTTCTTCCCACCAAGCTGCTTACCTATTGCAGACCCAGCCTGGTGCAGGTCTACAATTTTGTTTCTGGTGTCCTTTGACAGCTCTTTGGTCTTGGCCATAGTGGAGTTTGGAGTGTGACTGTTTGAGGTTGTGGACAGGTGTCTTTTATACTGATAACGAGTTCAAACAGGTGCCATTAATACAATTAACAAGTGGAGGACAGAGGAGGCTCTCAAAGAAGAAGTTACAGGTCTGTGAGAGCCAGAAATCTTGTTTGTTTGTAGGTGACCAAATACTTATATTCCAGCATAATTTGCAAATAAATTCTTTAAAAATCAGACAATGTGATTTTCTGGATTAGTTTTTTTCTCATTTTGTCTCTCATAGTTGAGGTATACCTAGGATGAAAATTACAGGGCTCTCTCATCTTTTTAAGTGGGAGAACTTGCACAATTGGTGGCTGACTAAATACTTTTTTGCCCCATTGTATATATGTATATTTATATATAATTCTTTGTACACATATCTTGGTTTCATTTATCTGAAGCTACATTTGTTCTGTTGTCTTAAACTTAGGTAAAAACATCTTTATTATATTATATTATTAGTTCATCCAAAAGCAACGGAAAGTAATCAGGTTACATTACTTTTATATTGTGTTACTCAGATTAGGTGACTGAATACATTTCTTTACATGCATTGGTTATTGGAAGAGAATACATTTTTAAAGTAACCCTCCCAACCCTGCACTGAAAACAATGAAATGTTTACTTTAATTAAATGTATTATATCAACATTTCACATAACTGTATTAGGTTAGTTGAAAGCAATAATATTAAATTGAACCTAATATTTTCTTTATCTAAGCTTAATATTATTGCTTTCAACCAACCTCATACAGTTATGTTAATTCTGTTGACATAATATCAGTGTTCGAATTACCCATTTGCTTTCGGGGGAGTCCTATTTTTCAGTGCACATTATGCTACTAAATAGGTCACACGCATGCTCTGTTGACTGGCGCAGCAGCGCGGATTAGATCAATTGCTATAAAAACACTCTGCTACTACTACAGACGGTGTCACTACGCCGGCGGCTGTGGCCGTTGTTGAAGCTCTTCAGGCTCCGCATCGGCAGGCCTCTCCCTCGGTGTGGGGCTGTCAAACTCGACCCTAACGCCGCCAACTAAAAGTTGTTCCGTTCACGTTGTCATTTTTAGACTCCGTCGCTTCTTTGCTTGTGAATCCAAAAGCTGCGAGGCTTGGCTGTTTTCGTTTCGCCATATTTTTTATTACAAAGCCAGAGTTAAAAAAATATCGATATGAACATTTCAAATACCGTGCCACCGCGGTGAATTTAGTTTTAGGTTGGATATTCGACGGACATTCGCGGACCCGCCAGCAGCGTCAGTTTCCCGGACCCGCCGGCAGCGTCAGTTTAACGGGGAGATCTTCTCCGCGAAACGAGGCTTTCACTTAGGGATCATCAACAAATGACATTTACAATTACACAAGAAAAATGTTCTTTTGAATAAATCGACAGCTTCTCGATCGTGTGAATGTGAAGCAAATTCACCCTAGTGCATACATTTGTTGAACAAACCTCTTTTTATTGCATTTTAATACTTTAAATAGGTTTTATTAATATTTTTGATGGAAACATTTGCTTATTTCTTCAATAACTTCCAGGTCATGTGACCGATTCACTCAAAATCAGTGCTGGGTCAAAGAACTACACTGGCTGCATAGGACACATCTCTTTTTATTGCATTTTAACACTCTAAATATTTTTATATTAATATTTTGATGGAAAAATGAGCTTATTTCTTCAATACCTTCCAGGTCATTTGACCGATTCACTGAAAATCAATGTTGGGTCACAGAACTACACAGGTTGCATAGGACACACCTCTTTTTATTGCATTTTAATAGTCTAAATATTTTATATTAATATTTTGATGGAAAAATAAGCTTATTTCTTCAATACCTTCCAGGTCATGTGACCTAATCACTCAAAATCAATGTTGGGTCAAAGAACTACACTGGTTGCATAGGACACACCTCTTTTTATTACATTTTAACACTCTAAATATTTTATATACATTTTTTGATGGAAAAATGAGCTTATTTCTTCAATACCTTCCTGGTCATGTGACCGATTCACTGAAAATCAA
>NW_011334967.1:0-3465 GCF_000735185.1 Notothenia coriiceps
CGCTTTCACACCGCAGTACTTTTCCCACAAAGGTTCATGAGAACTTAGTTCATCAGAACTCTTTAGTTCTGATGAACTAAGTACAGACCGCGTTCACACCGGAATAAGTCCCTGGGGGAGGATTAGGCAAATGAAGCCGCTGACGTCACTTCTTCTTCTTCTGCTGCTTTGGGTTTACTGGCAGGCCGCAAACAACTTCACGGCGTATACTGCCGCCCAAAATCCCCGGCCGGAAGTCCCCGGAATTGGGGACTGGCTTCAGTAGAAGCTGCTGAGACTCCCAGCAGCCTCTACTGAAGCCTTCCGAGTAAATCGCCAGAACGCCGACACCTCCTCACCTCCTCACCTCCACAGCTCCCATGTTTTATTTTGTGTTGCCATAAGTTAGTCTCTCTGCGTTTCTGCGCTGGGCTAAAGCTAATGCTAATAATGCTAATGCGAGGATAATAAAATGGTGGCTTCACAACACTTTTTTTGAGTTTTACGGGGCGTGGTTTGCAATCCGCCCAGCCAATCAGAAATATAGCTCTTTTCTCACAAGAGAGCCGCATGAGAGTCCCTGGACGGAAAAGGGGGTAAAAAGGTTCTCATGAACTAATTTTAGTTCCGGCTCTTTTTGGTGTGAACGCGACATTTCGGAACTATATCGGAACTAAAGTGGGAAAAGTACTCCGGTGTGAACGCGGCTATTGAGTTCTTTGTAACCAAATCTCTCTCAGAGGGGCACGGGGAAGGGCTCTTTATTTTCATCTAAAGTAACAGACAGAGAATCAGCACTTTGGAAACAGGGCGGAAACAGAGGGGATTATGGGTAATGCTCCAATGATCTGTTTGGTGTTTGGAGCCAAACACTTCAAAGACGTGTTTTGTATATATCTGAGACCTGTAATATATTGATGACAAACAGTATGATAGGGGACCTTTAATGTATTGCTATAGGTCTTATTCTATATCTTGAGACTATATAAAGTCCAATATTTGCCTCTGAAATGTTGTGGGGTTGTGGAGTGTTACCGTAATCCTTTCCTCTGATCCCACATGAATCAGACGCTCGCTACATATATTCTCTCCTGTAACAACCAGTTCCTGGAACAGCTGAGCTGATAAGATAGTTAAACATTGTGCGTGAGCTTTTGTCAGCTTTTATCTTTGTTATTGTTTTTAATATCTGACACTCAGATATGCCCAATGCTTCCTCTTTGTTCAGTGTGCATGACTAAACCTTCCCAGAAAGCTCTCTGGTGTCCCGGCTTCCCCTCAGACATTTCACTTTCTACCCTTTGTGCTTCATACTGACTCCTGACCTTTGACCCTTTCAGACCCTGAAGCTGTCGAGCCGGGTGTTGGATAAGATCAGCACGGGTGATCTGGTCAGTCTAATGTCGGCGCACCTCAACAAGCTCGATGAGGTGAGAAAACACGAATATTTAGTTAGATTTGATGTTAACTCGAGCCACCCTGTTTCCCTTTCCTGTAGTGTGTTCTATAGGTTTCTGTGCATGTGAATGGTCTGCAAAGGCTACAATGATGGTGTTCTCTCCAGGGGGAGTTTCTCTCTCACACACTTAAAGCATCATATGTCCTCTTTAATGTCAATTTGAATGCTTTAAATCCATATGTAAGGTACTTGTCAAAAAGTGTTTGGTTGGGATACAAGTAATGCACATTTCACTGTGTGTTAAAGCTCCTATGTCATGCTTTTCCGGTTATTACCCGTCCCCTTGTGTGTTATGAAGGTTTTTCTGCATGTAAACGGTCTGCAGAGTCAAAACCCTCAAAGTACACCCTGTAGCGAGTAAAACTCTAACACAGAAAATACCTCCCCAAAACGCCTCGTTGGAGATGTCACTGTCCATTGATTCTCCCGGGTAACTCATGATGTCATGCGTTTCCCTGAACCAAATGGACCAATCCGTGGAGCCGTTACGTTACGTCCGCGGAGCCGTTACGTTAAGCCCCCGCTGATTGGTCCAAATTGACCAATCCACGGACTTCCTCACACACACACTCAGTGCAGGCAGCTCTGCTGATTTCTCCTCCCTGGCTGCAGGCTGATAACGGACAGTTGGGATCGCGGTGAAATTCTCTCTGCAGACCCATTCTCTCTGCAGACCCATTCTCACAGCGTTTATCAACCTTTTTCTTCTGCAGACCCATTCTCTCTGCAGACCCATTCTCTCTGCAGACCCATTCTCACAGCGTTTATCAACCTTTTTCTTACTCAATATCAAGCCACACTTATTGTTTTTACTTCGGCTGTGACTTTGTGTGTGCTCAGGGTGAGTTTGGCTGTGTTTCGCTGTGTATCGCTAAACAAGGAAACCGCACCTCCACGGAGCTCAGCGCGATTCACAACGTCCCGACCAATCAGAGCACACTGTGCTCACAGGGAGGGTGGGGGCTGGAGCTATTGGAGCTACAACGAGCCGTTAAAGGCAGAGAGTGAAATTCAGTGAATACACGTAGTTTACAGAGATGCTGTTTGAGAAACCAATGTGAGTTTGGAAAATTGAACAATATAAATCTATTCTAGTAGACCTCAACAATGGAATTATGATCAGTGGAAATGGCCATGAAATGGGACCTTTTAAAGAAACTTTAATCACAACTAAAACCTTTTTAATGAACACATTTAAGAAGATTGAAGCATGAAATGTAAACATATTATAAACTCTACGCTACTACTAATAGTGAAGTGGAGCTAACAAAACAGAAGATCCCTCAACACCTTCTAAAACCATGTATTTTTAGCAATAGAATGGAGAATATTTGCAAAATAAGATTTTATTTTAGTGTATGAAATACTCTAAGACACCAGTGCACACAGCACAGTATGTGACAGAAAGTGCAGCGTTTAAAACAATTGCCAAACTTTTGAAAAACATTGTTGAATTAATAGTTTTAATTTTTAAAGAAGACAAGACACTACAAACAACACCCAGCCATAAAGTGGGAATGAAATATGAAACAGCGACATTAATAACAGAACATTGGATGCTGATGTTACAATACAAAGTACAGACTATAGTAGAAAAACAGATAAGGGTTAAGCAAGGCTACTTATTTACCCATGTGGGATGGGGACAACCCTTTCATTTGAGGTAATACAACTTAAAATGGACTTTTGGATGTGAGACAGCTAACCAAAAGTCAGGTCCCTTTTTCAGGTCAGAGGATCAGAGCTGTAGTTTTCCGCTCTGAAGAAGCCCGGTAAATGCTTTTGTTTGCAACACGATGAGGGAGAATAAGAATGACAGTTCACACCCTCACTCACTTCACTGAATCCATTGTGTTACCCAACACACAGCCAAGTGTTCTTCATATTGATGGGCCATTAGAGGACAATAGACTAAGAACAATACACACGTGTTTACAAGCACAACACACAGATAGGTGCGTACTCACAGAAAGTGGTTTCTGGCGGTGTGTGTGTGTGTGTGTGTGTGTGTGTGTGGTGGGTGGATT
>NW_011334968.1:0-7383 GCF_000735185.1 Notothenia coriiceps
CCCCCCTCCCTCCCTATGAGCCCAGTGGCTGTCTGCGAGACACAACGAAACCCAGCCCGAAACACACCCGCAGCCTGGCTGGGAGTTTGTGTGTGTGCTCACACACCGACTCACAGCCTCGCCGCGTCCCGCCGTCTCAGGGAGGAGAAATCTCCAAAGAGGTATTTTCTGTGTTGTACTCGCTACAGGGTGTACTTTGAGGGTTTGTGACTGCAGACCGTTTACATGCAGAAAAAGCTCCATAACACACAAGGGGACGGGTAATAACCAGAAAAGCATGACATGTGACCTTTAAGCGTTTTGACACAGGAACAAATATTATCAATAACTTAACCAGGACTTTGATCGGACACTCGGAGTGGGGCTGTCTATATACAAAACGAACACACTTCAGCAGCAACAGTTGTTGTTGTAGTGTGATGTGTTCAGAAGGGTGTAAAGCCAGTTGCAGTTCAGTTTGCTCGTTAGTTGGATTATCATGCTATTTAATTTATCATGATTACAAAAAACACAGTTGCATTTGTCAGACATGAACATAACTTACTTTAAACACAAATAGGTGTGTTCTTTCCCAGGCTCGATGGAGAAAGAGCGATCGACCTGTCACAAAAAAAGCCTTTCTTCTTTAAACTCAACTCAAGTTTATTAAACCTATCTATTCAGAGAATGCATTTTATAATAAACACAGTATACGTTTGCACAGCAGTATAAGATGAGGCCAGGTGTACATTTGTATCACTTCAAACAATGTAACAGATGATCAATTGATCATATGTTGAACAGTTCATATTAAGATACAGGTACATGTTTTGCACTATGAATGAGAAGATACTCTTTCTAAGTTCTTTGCAGTGTGATGAAATACTGTCAAAACTTAAACACATGATTTGGCCTCTTACACCTATGTTAGTTGTCTCATGTTGCATTAAAATGTCACATTTTCATGATTTACAAGTGAAATTAATTAACTTCTGGATTGGGATTCAACCTAATTGAAGCTGTTTTTTTGTTTAAATGTTGCCTACATTGTACTGTGTCTGTTACTGATTCACAATTCGTTGTGGTTAGTGTTATACCACCTCTTTTTGGTTGAATCAAACTCATTTTGGACTGATCTCATTGGCCTGTTTCTATTTTAAGAGAAGGATGGAAAGGATTTTTTTATTTCGAGGAGTCTTCTTTGCATTTATGGGTTGTTTGTATCATAACTTTTACTGTATTTGGCCGATGCAGCTGTTGTGATATCTTTGATTAATCCTCCTCTTCCTCTCACAGCCCGTCTCTGTTGGACCTAGTTGAGATCGAGAAGAAACTGAGGGAAGCCAGGAAAGAGAGAGAGAGGCTGCTCAGAGAGAGGGTGAGTCACCTGCCGTGAGAAACGCTCGCTGACACCTCTAATCACCCGCGACACACGGCATTAGACACGGCTGTCTGGTCCCTGACGCCCACTCAGCTCGCACATGAGGGTCCAAGAGGAAAAGCCAGCAGATGTCTGGATGTTTGTGATGCATGTTTACAGCATTGGAGAAGTCCAAGACTGAGGAATGTGTAGCCATATGATTGTGGGTTTATGTGGAGTATGAAAGTAGCAACTTTCAGTGGCACATATTGAATTAAAGTTTCTTTTTTTAATGCACGTGTCAAGAAGTCCATCGTAAATACTACTCTGTTAAAGAGTATCATCATTGTGTTATTTATTTTTGGGCTAAAAATTCAATTATACATGTGTGCACCCAGGAAGAACGACGGCTGTTGTTGTTGGAGGAGAGAGGACAGAAAGAGCTAAAGTCTCCGAAAACAGAGCCCACAGAACTTACAGAGCCAGAGAACCAAAAACGTCTCGAGCCGGAAATTAAGGAGCAGCCAGAGGCCATTTCAGAGGTATGTATGAAATGACAAGCATCAGGTCGTGTGAAACATATTATTAACATTTGTATTCTGAGCAATGATCTGTGAGAAATACAATTATCAAATCTATGCAGCAGATCCAAAGATAGTCTTGTTTAGTCTATGCATTGAATTGTTGATTTTTTGAGTAAATAAAACCCTAATATATATACATATATATCAAAAAGGGAAAACACTGGTCTGAAGATGTTAGAGGACAAAGAAAACACAGTGAAACACAAGACATGCAACAACAAATAATAATACAAAACTGAAATTCCATTGTAGTTTAATACAAATAAACACAGAAAAAACTATGAGTTTGAACTTTCAACCCTTAGCAAGAGTTAGACATCATAAATATTACATTTCTCAGATTTGTACACAGAACAGTATATTGCTTATATAACCATCATGAGTACAGGGTGTGGGACCAGGTCAATAAAAGCAGACACACATTTAAATACATGTACAAGAAAAGTGCAGCCCATTTTTTTCTTTCAGACCAAATGCACATGTGAGAAAACGTTTTTATTTCTGATGGCAGAAGGCCCTCCAGCAGCTCAGCCTGCCCCTCTTCCTCTCTCCGAACTTTGACCTCCGGGCCCATGTGGAGTCTCTGGGTCATGGAGTGAGTGGCAGCACGGACCTGCGCCTGACACCGCGACGCTGCGCCGGCTTCCTGACCAAACGAGGGGGGAGGGTGAAGACCTGGAAGAAGAGATGGTTCCTGTTTGACATGGACCACAGACGACTAGCCTACTATACAGGTTAGGCCGGCTGGGGCAGTGGAGAGTGTGCACATAATGACTGATTGTTTGAATAAATGCACTAGATGTCCAACATGCTGTCAAATAATATTTCATATATAACATCACTTTTCAGTCTTTATCCAACACTTATTATGCTGTACATTGTATTGTGTTTTCGCTCAAATTGTTTACTTTGAAAGAGAACAACTTGAAAGCATTTTTTAAAAATATAAGTTTGTTGTCACCCCATTTTCCCCACGTTTCTTCTGTTTTCTGCAGACTGTGATGAGAGGAAGCTAAAGGGAGTAATCTACTTCCAGGCCATAGAAGAAGTTTACCTTGACCATCTACGAACAGCCAATTCTGTGAGTAGTTATACACCGTCGCACCAGCTGACTCAGAAAGATCTGTTCAAGTTTGTGGCTTAGGGCTTGTGAAAAATCTCTGGTCTTTGATTCTGTAAAGAAAATGTGGCTCAGTCACGACTTGCAAAAAAACATATGAATACGACATCTGTAATTTCCCAGATTCAAATAAATGTTTCAAGCCCAACCATTATATCTAAAAACCTATGTATACAAGTAGGATATAGAATTATAAAAAGACACATTGAAGTGTTGGTTGACAGTATTACACATCTATTTATCATAATCTTCTTTCCTCATCTTCTCAAACAAAATAAAATCGCTATACTGTAGTTGAATATCTGCTATAGTAAGTTCTTAAAAAAAGTTTGTAGCTGCATTTAATTGAACAGACAAAGAATCCATTCAAACTGAAGCACCCGGTTGTTCTGCTTCTGGGAAAGGTTATGACGGACTTAGAACAGTTATTTAAAAGTTATTTATTTTTAGTGACTTGGGGTTTCACATGGAAAAATGCTAAATCTCTATGTTAAGGTACGCCTTGTAAAAAGTCAAAATACTTGTTCTTCACCCTGATTTATGACTAACCTGATTTCGATCTGTTTCTGTCTCTTCAGTCTCCACGGCCCAGCTTGACATTCTGCGTGAAGACGTATGACCGTCTTTTCTTTCTGGTGGCCTCCAATCCGGTATCCATGCGGATTTGGATGGATGTCATCGTCACAGCAACAGACGAGCACAGCCGTTATTGACCTCCTTCATACTTGACTATGAAACCCTTGAGTGATTATTGAGCGGACAATGCACTGAGTGTGTCTCCTGTTTGTTGAGATCCACCTCAGCAGCTGATTCTGTACCTGGACTCATGACTCTGTGGATAAAGCGTGACACGAGGAGGTGCACTGGCTCCAGATGTTGAACAGATGTGTATAAATGCAGTGGGGGAAACTGTTACTTGATGCTTGAGTGGCGGCTGAGGTTCAACGCTGAACCAGCTGCATGCCTTCAGCAGTTTAACACATCAGCCTGCAGCTGGGAGTCTGTTACTGCCAGGTTTCTCTTTGAACCTGAGCTCCCCCTGCTGGTCTGAGTGAAGCATTACAGCGCAGGTGTACACTTAAACTACAACAGGGTGTGAACACTATACTTGCAGCACCTGTCGATATAACGCAATCTAATATAACAATGCAACCATTGTATTAGACTGTGTGCTACGTCACTATTTCTGTCTAGTCTTGGATTATTTTATATGGTCAGGTGTTTCCTCAAATATGTCCATATGCTGTATATTTTTCAGAAATTACATTTTTATGAATTAAGTTATTTGGAAGTGTATATGGGTTTGATATGCAAACAAATGAAGGCATGCACTGTTATGAATGAACTATTAAATGTTTATTCATACAAATGTTGGTCTTTTTTTTCAATCAAAATCTGTATTTCCAACTTAATAATAACAATGGCACACAAATATATTCTGATCATGGAGTCTTTGATTAATATTTAGCTATTTTTGCAATGTGCTGTTTAGCCTCTTGCACACACAGTACTGTAGGTTGTAAATAGTTGCATAATGTCCAGTCGTCCCTATCTTTAGTTATGGTTATTGTCGTCTCAAGATATGCGTCTGTTTTATCAATATTTTCACAATTACTAGTCATTGGTCCTGTGTCGTGTGCCTTATATTTGTATATCCTTGTTATTGTTATTATACTGCTAGAGGAGTATTTGGTGTAGCACTTTACATACCATTTCACAAAACACTATTTATTTATTTACAAAAAATATGTGAGTGGGCTTACATCAAATCATGCACACACACTCCTACATCCCTGACACCTGCGTAACTTAACTGTTTTTTTTGTAAAGTATTTTAACTATTTCCATAATTTCCTTGCAGTGCAGTGTGCAAATAGCAACACGGTAATAAGCTGGTAGATAAATGTCTTTATTGACGCAGAACACAATTTCCTTCCTATAGAGAGTTGGTGCTTAAAAGGATCTTCACTATAGTTTTTACATGATCAAGATCAAACCATATACAATGTATTTGTGTATTTGGTTGTGATATATTTATTTATTTGCACCAGTCGTGGCACCTTTAGAGCGAATTTCCTGCTCTTTTGAGATGCTTACTGTAACAGATAAGAAGAGTCTATATAAGGCTTTGACCTCATGTCTCAGACGCTTAACCACTTCTGTCTTTCTTACAGCCAACTAAACTGACATCAGTGCTGTTTGAAAATCAGCGTACAGATTGTAACATTACGTTCTTGGTTTGATTCTAGAAGAATCCCAGCATAAATACTTGTATGTCAAACACCAAGTATCTGTGTTTTAAGAATCAAACTGATTCACTTCTCCTTCATCGTGTTCATCTCTGCGTAGCTCCTAAATATGGCTGCTCAGTAAAGTTCAGAAATAGTTTCTGCTTGTTCAAAAACATCACACACAACGCCCACTGGCAACTAGTTTGGTAAAGCCTTTATACTTCACTTTGTTTTCACTTATATTTACTTCAACTTGACTGTTTCATTTATGACACTTTATGACTTCTACTGTTTGTGCATGTAAAGTATCACATTGTTGTTTCTTCCCTCTTTCTGCATTGCCTTTCATTTTGTTTCTCTTCACTTCCTCTTTGTTTCAAAATGACAACATGATCTGATGAAACAGTTGAGTACTTGAGTGTGGAAACAAATGTCATATTTTATATTTTTCTGTTTATTGAATATGTAAATCAACAACTCACTTTTGAAAACACATTTATATTTCATTATAAAATCTGGTTTGGAACATTGTTATGTGAATCCCTTAGAAATGACTGATGGGACTTGCATTAATGTAGTAAAAAGAGATTCTAATCTCTATGGTGCTGAAGGCCACACCCCGAACACATCTTTCAAAAGCCATCAACACGCGACACCAGTCTGACATGACTCAGTTGTTGGACTATTACCACTGACCCTTCCATGCTGGTGAAACCTTTATTTGTTTCTTTATCAATTTCGGAAACATAGATCGGTACTGTATATACTACTACTACTACTAATGTATTTATTTCTTCTCTAGAAACAGAACATATTGTATGCTGACCATCATTGTTGGCTGTAAGGTAAGATAATTTATTTTTAAAACTCAAATTATTGCGAGTCTTAAAATGTCAAGCTTATTTTGATAGTTAACTGTCAACTTCATGTTGTTATATATGTATATATAGAAGTTCTTGCATTTGTTTTATTACTTTCTACAGTAAGGTTTTGCAAAACATATGCAAAACATTTTATGGATCCCCCTATAAAACATATATTCTTCTTTACTAGGGCTATTCATATTGTAGGAGGTAGCTAGTAAATCCAAATGAATAGATTTCATGTCTGTTGTGTGTGTCTGGTGCCTCTGTAGGAATATCAAGCTGACAGAAAAGCATGTTGGGTGCTTTAAAGGTTTTCCTCTTTCTACTACAAGGTAGGGTTTCCAACAATATAATGCCTTTCGATGTCTTTAGATTACTCACAAAAAGTGCTAAATATGCTTTTTTGTTTAAAGTTAAGGTTTTGTGGGTGTGTGTTGTTAATTTGGACGGGTTTGTTTTCTTTTAATTATGTTTACATTTCTGCTTAATTTTCTTTATTTTTTTTAAAGATGAGCTACAGTGTAGAAATGGCAATGAAAATCTTATGACCCGAGCTCCTCCAACGATGCAACATATATAATAAAATACAATATAAATCTATATACATGTAAATAGAATATGATATATACAAGTATAGAATATGAAATTAAATATTGTACATTAAGACAAAGTTAAATACGGTTTATTGCGGTGATAACTATTTAGATAAATAAGTAGATCGCAAGATGACAAACAGATGAATGTTTATCGAGGCACTTAACAGAGCTCAGGTGTTTAGCAGTCTTATGGCCTGTGGGATAAAACTGTCCCTGAGTCTGGTAGTTGTTTGAATACTTAATTTTTTTTTAACCTTGGCGGATATTTAATTTATTGCTCTTATTTCACCTTAGGTAGCTTATGCGACGTGAAGTGGGAAATCACCATGCCTCAGAGAATAGATGGACTAACTGGATCCTGTGTGAAGGTCCCCTGCACTTTCGCCGTTGACTCAACGTTTGATGGACTTCTGGATGGTTCCTGCAAAGCAATTTGGAAAAGAGGAAGCACAGGCGGAACAATTGTGTTTGATTCCAGTCTCACTGGAGATCAGGCAAGCGGAAACATTCTGCAAGGAAACCTCACAGGGAACCTGCTGAACAAGGAGTGCACCACCATCTTCTACAACATGCAACCGTCCCATTCTCACAAATACTACTTCAGGATTCAGTGTGATAACAACCTGAAGGGCAACTATCCAACAGGA
>NW_011334969.1:0-5015 GCF_000735185.1 Notothenia coriiceps
ACAGAAGTATTTAAATTTGATCAGACACCAAAGTTATAGCATTGAAAATAATTACTTTGAAAATCATGTATCTGAATTGTTTTGCTCCGAATTTACCTATTTGAAATAAAAATGTAAAAAAAATGTGAATGTTCAAATTCAGAACACTTACCTTTTTCCTTTTCGTTATTTCAAGCGATAAAAGCTATCTATCTTCTCTCGAATTATTCATATTTTTGGACGCCCTCGGCTCGCGTTCAGGGCGTCCCGAGCCGGATAAGGGATAAAGTTGAAACTGTTAGAACAGGTCGCTCGGATACTCGCTCTCGGAGCTGCAAAGCGTGATGTGCAGTGAATGTTTCAAAGTGACTCTTTCGCAATATTATTTAATAAATCGTTTAGCTATCTAGCATACATTGTCATTGGCTTCTAACGTTAGCTTTAGCCTTAGTTTTGTAATTGATTTTTTCATTGGCATAATGTTACGTGCCATCACATGTCAATATTGATATGTTTAAATTCTATGTTAAGGGTATAAATCAGGGGTAGGGAACCTTTTTCCTCTCAAGGGCCATTTCAATTTTTCCAACATCCTCTGAGGGCCGTACAAATTATTGACCTCAGCTTAAAAATAATAAAATCACAGCCCATTAATTTTGCCTTTCTTTCATGCTGTGCAAAGAAAAAGCAACCTCTTAATCCAGATATCGTACCATGACTCACGTATCCATGCACGTGCACGGTTGTGACATGACAGCCAAAACAGAAAGATATGGACACAAGATGTGTGCAAATGTATTTAGTTTCCTATCCATTTGAACATGATTTATCATTTAAGTGGGGGGGGACCTCACCTCCTCTAGGGGGGTCCGGGGTCATGCTCCCCCGGGAAGATTTTTTTTTAAATGTTGAAGTGAATCTGGTGCACTTTGAGAGCAACATTAAGAGATCATGGATACATCTCTCAACACCCATATGAAACGGAACTGTAAGCAGATTTATTTTTCTTTATGGATATTTTACAAATCACCCTTTCAAACTGTATTGTTGTTTATTAATAACAACTTTTTTTTTACCGTCATATAGTATTTAATACCAGTTAACTTTATTCTCTTATTTTTTTGTAACTATAATGATCATGTACATATGTGCCTTTACCTCACTGGTTGGAGAAAAAGATTCTTATATTTGTTAGCATAGCTAGCTAACCAGATGCTAATAACAACAAAGTTATTGACTGTATGATCAGAATGACAGATGAACAGATCGCCACTGGGCTCACAACTAAAAACACAGCCACGCAAAAACTGCGGCATGTGTACGGCTCCTTATGGGTACTGCAATTTTTGAAAGTGCCGGAGCCGCGTTCTGGTGCTCTCCGTTAGAACTGCACCCCTATCAGAAGAGACATATACCACGTGATGACACGTTAGGCTTCTGTTGTGTTCAAGGACCCTGACCTTGGCCAGGAAAAACAGGCACTCGCTTGTTTTTTTGCATTCTAGATTTCTTTAATTTTTTAATTTTTTGCTTGTGTTTATAAATTACCTCGAGGGCCGTACCATATTGTCTCGCGGGCCGTATACGGCCCAGGGGCCGCAGGTTCTCCACCCCTGCTATAATGAGAGTTGGGAGAAGTATTCAGATCGTGTGGAAGTACCAGAGTGTAGGAAAAATGTTACAAGTAAAAGTCCTGAAATCAAAAAGTTACCCATGTAAATGTACCAAAGTATTAGTGTCAAAATCTACATAAAGTACCAAAAATACATGATTATTGATGTATTAATGTGTTATCAAAGCAGGTAAAGGTGCAGCTAGATCATTGTCACCTTTTTAATACCTGATGACTTTGCATCCCTGAACCTTGATCTAAGTAGAATAAGACTTCACCATGCAATATTTCTCTCCCCTGTTTAGGAGCGACAGAGAAACAGAAGCTGGTTTATATTCTGAACAGAGATGCAGCTGCGAGGCTCACCATTTCCTCTCCACTTGAAGCCCACAAAGCCAACACACTGGTGTACCACGTAGTGGGAGTCGACGTCGGCTTTGAAAACCCCATGTTTGCCTGCCTGGAGATGGACTATGAGGTAAGGTCGTGAAAAGTCAAGGTTAAGCCTTTATAAGATAACGCCCAGTGGCCTGTGTTGCAGACATGATGAGATTCTCATGTCTCTTCTCTGACTATCTCTGGAGAAAGATTGAACCTCTCTGATCTCAGTACACAAGTTCAATGCCTACTTTTAACAAATATTGCTGACTAAACTGATGCTGTAAGATTTTCTTTTTACCTTGTTTGATTAAAATCAACTACCACTCGCATAGTTTGTATACTGAGCGTAACAATGGCCTAATTTTTAAACTTTTTTCCGAACTCCTCCTCATCCCGCGTGTTATTTTCTTTTTTCCAGGAGGCTGACAGTGACCCGACAGGAGAAGCTGCCGCCAACACGCAACAGACGCTCACCTTTTACGAGCTGGACCTCGGGTTGAATCACGTGGTGCGAAAGTACAGTGAGGCTTTGGAAGAGCATGGAAACTTTCTCATCACTGGTGAGCATTTTGGACCATGTGGTTTGCACTCTAGGGATAAAATTGGTCTATTTAGAAAATGCAACGTCTGTTTCTAGAAGAATCTATTTAGAGTTCTGGCTGGCCTGTTGGATAAACCATCATTTAAACCCATATAAAACTGTTGTTGATATGATGAGTTTGTCATGTCTCTTCTCTGACTTGCAATGGAGAAAGATTAAACACCTCTGATCTCAGCACCCCCACATTCAGGGGCAAGTTAAAGTAGGAATAGGACACCTTGGATTTGAACACGGAGCACATACTGCTTAAGGATTCCAGCTGTTTTCACTGCAGTCCTCATGATTTAAAAAAATAGCCTAGGTCACTAAACACTCCTCTCTTTAGTTCCTGGTGGTTCGGATGGTCCCAGTGGAGTTCTGATTTGTTCCGAAAACTACATCACCTACAAGAACTTTGGAGACCAGCCTGACATCCGCTGTCCCATCCCGCGACGCAGGGTGAGTCTTAACAATAGAAACAAAAGAACTCTATACATGTTACACAATAAACTATCCATTGCTGGTTTTGTTGAGTCTATTTCACTACAACTTCCTACAGCATGGCAACAAGATGTGAAACTTCTCTTGGTCTCTTCTCTTTTCTAATTCAGGATATCATTTAAGTAGTGATTTACTAATAATACAGCCCTATCATTTCCTTTTTTACTCTTTTTTTGGAAGCTGTGTTTGGTCTTCTTTCTTTTTTTGTCTGCATGCACATTTATTTGACTCTTCTCCTTTTCCTAATCTCTTCCATCCTGCAGAACGACCTGGATGACCCGGAGCGCGGCATGATTTTTGTCTGCTCAGCAACTCACAAGACCAAGTCCATGTTCTTCTTCCTGGCCCAAACTGAGCAGGGAGACATCTTCAAGGTTACGCTGGAAACAGATGAGGAAATGGTGAGGAAAGATAAAGATTGGATGCATACCCACTTCTTTATGTGACTAATTCTTTGGTCAATTTTAGAGTGAGACAAACCCTGTAGTACAATGCATTTTCACCCGATGAAGCATAATTGTAATACCACACATATCTTCACAAAATAAATTAAAACCTCTGGATTAATTTAGTGAATACTTTTTTATTGTTTTACCTTAAATCTGTATGTTTATAAGGGCTTTGTGTTATTTCTCAGGTCACAGAAATCCGGCTGAAATACTTTGACACAATCCCCGTGGCAACAGCCATGTGTGTCCTGAAGACTGGCTTCTTGTTTGTGTCTTCAGAATTTGGCAACCAGTAAGTAAATTGTCAGAATTAAGTCCGTCTTAACTTTTTTTATGATAATGTCTGTTACTTTTCTAAGACTATAACTTACAACCATTCAGAATTTTTCTCATAATGTGCAACTTTTTTCCCCTTTAGTTACCTTTACCAGATTGCTCACTTGGGTGACGATGACGAGGAGCCCGAGTTCTCCTCTGCAATGCCCCTGGAGGAGGGAGACACCTTTTTCTTCCAGCCCCGCCCCCTCAAGAACCTCGTGCTGGTGGACGAACAGGAGAACTTATCCCCCATCATGACCTGTCAGGTTAGTGTGTTAGCGTGACCCACACAAAGTGTGTGATCACAATTTTATGTTCATCATCATCATCTTTATTTAAAGAGACTCTTGGTCCATTATTACAAGACAAACATCACTCAAATATAAATTTAAAAAGGCAGTTATACCAATGTTTCCACAGAGGTGACTGGTATCGTACAGCACTGAGACACGGATTTGAAAGCAGCATAATGACAGAGTTATGAGTAACATTCAATCGACAGATGAATTTGTACATCAGATTTCTCAAAAGAGCATGGAACGTGTTGACTCGTGCATTACAAGACATTTCACGTGCTCTGCACCACCTTGGTTTTCTAAGCAGTATACGCATATTTCAATCAATCAATCAATGTTTATTTATATAGCCCAATATCACAAATGTTACATTTGTCTCAGTGGACTTCACAGTTTGTACAGAATATCAGTATGACAACACAACACCCTCTGTCCTTAGACCCTCAGATCGTACAAGGAAAAACTTCCGGAGAAAACCCACAGTTTAAAGGGAAAAATGGGAGAAACCTCAGGGAGAGCAACAGAGGAGGGATCCTTCTCCCAGGACGGACAGACGTGCAATAGATGCCGTGTGTAAATTGAAAAGATAATACATTTGCAACATAGGTAGTCCAAATGTTTGGAAATGCATGTGTGTATAATAGGAAGATGAATCCACGAGGATATCCATCCAGGACTTGTGATCCAGGACCACAGCCACGACTCAAGATCCAGGACTCGCGATCCATGACACAGGACCGCAGGATCATCCATGACTCCGGATCCCGGCGTATATAGACACCAAAAAGAAAGAAATTTGGGGAAGCTGGGTTAATCGGAACATGAGAGTACAAAGGTATAGACAGAGAGAAGGAAGAAGTAAGATGTCCCCCGACAAACTAAGCCTATATCAGCAAAAC
>NW_011334970.1:0-1596 GCF_000735185.1 Notothenia coriiceps
TGGAGAGAGGTGATGGGTCGAGATTAGACCATGTTCCTTTGGACACGGGGGACACAAATCCTGTTAGAGGGCTGAACCAAACAGCCCAGAGCTCACACACACACACAACACACACACACACACACACACACACACACACACACACACACACACACACACACACACACACACACACACACACACACACACACACAGCACCTGTTACAATCCTACTTATGAAACACTGACTGGAGAAAATGTACTTATTTTAACTTTTTACAGTTTAATCAATTTTCTAAATAGTTGTTAAATAAGCTGGAAATAGCAATTTATTTGAATCACTCTTATTTTTATTGTTTGATTATTTTATCAATCAATCAATAAAATGTCTGAAAATTGTGAAAATTCATACGAAGATTTCCAAAAAAGTGTGGTTTTGTTCACAACGCAAAAGATATTCAATTTACTAAAATAGGAGTTAAACAAATACAGAAAACATACACAGCTTAGAATCTGAAATCAGGAAAATATGGCTTTTATATTCTTCAAAAATCTACTCAAACATATAAATGAACATTCAAAAAAAGTTGCTTAATACGGTTATTATTTCTAACATAGCTATTTATTTGAGCAGCTCTTATTGTACAGTAGACCTCATTAGGGAAAGCTTATAGAGAGGAACGAATGGACTGAATGTGAAAAGGTTATTGAGTTGTTTCAGTATCTTTTACCTGTTGTTTTGAATGTAAAAGCATTTATTATTATAATGAAAACACGCTAACAGTAATATGCACTCATGTGTTATAAAACCTACAGTAGATTTGTAATTGTGTACCTTTGTTTTGATGATGATGATGATGATGATGATGTAGTGCTCTGTGCTTTGTGTGACTCGTGCGCTGCCAACCTGTTTTAACTTCTCCTTTGCCAGACGGCACAGTTTAATGTGGAACATTTCTCAGGGATGCACAACTGGTACGCCTGCTCCCACGCACGGCCCACCTTCTGCAACGTGTGCAAAGACAGCCTGTCGGGGGTCACGTCCCACGGCCTCTCCTGCGAAGGTACGTCCCCTCAGAGTCTATACATCACATTAATGCACACAGGCAGAGAGGGCAAGAGCACACACATCCTTTACTCAAGGAGAAGTACAGATACTCGTGTTTAAAAATACTCTGGTGAAAGTAGAAGTACTGACTAAACTTCTTTACTCAAGTCAAAGTAAAGAGGCTTTGAAATGTACTTCAGTAAAAAGTACCCATAACTAGCAGCTGCTTTAAAGAGTACCTGACCTCCCTTTATATTAATAGAACAATAATGTCATTGTTAGCTAATGAATGTTTCCATGGTGACCAACGGCAACATGACAACGTTTTCATTGGTCCCTCTTCTTTAGAGAAGACCAGGAAATGATGGATACACGGATCGTGTTCAAATCAATAGGCACGCAATGACTCTAAATAATAATGATCACGCCACCAAACACACATTCAGACTAAAGGAACCAGCCTGTTTGGAAAATGAGAGAAGTAGAAAGTACAGGTATTTGAGTTCAACATGTAAGAAGTAGAAAGTACAGGTATTTGAGTTCAACATGTGAGAAGTAGAAAGTACAGG
>NW_011334971.1:0-4462 GCF_000735185.1 Notothenia coriiceps
GTCTGAAAGCAGAAGTCTAGGGCAAATAATTGCAAGTCTCTTCAGTGTGCATGTCACAAAATGAGATGCATTGTGGGACATATAGTTTATGGGCAACATGCTTCTGTAAAATAAAAAGGAGCTTTATTAATCCCCGTGGGGAAATTCAGTGGTTTAACAGCAACAGGGTAAGATTGAAAAACAGCACAGCACAGATTCAAACAGATTAATACAATTAAGGATAAATCCAAGATAAAAATGTAAAATTATAAATAACTATAAAATAACAAATTAATTAAAATGAACATATATAGATATACTGTAAAGTAGCATGTAACCGTATAATAAACGTATTATATTCTTCGCAAGCTCTTGCGGGCCACATAAAATGAAGTCGCAAGCCGGATTTGGCCCCCGGGCCATGAGTTTGACACCCCTGAGCTAAGAGATCATGTGTTTAAAATAAATAAATGTAGTTTCTAAATGACAGTGTGATAAAAACCTGAACTATATACATGATTTTTCTTTCCTGTATCCATGTATTTTTGCCTTTCCTGTCTTTATTAATTGAGTGAGAAAAAAAACATAAATCTAATTTGCTACGCTTGCTCTATCTTTTGTCTAGGACAGCGCTGAAGGATAAGGTTGGTGTAACATTATCTTTTTTATCATAAAAAAATAAGAGACCAAGCCAACAGAAGTGAGCCTGATATAAGGGTTTTGGATAGTTAAAACGACAAATTACGCCGGTGCCTAACAGTATAACAAATGATTAAAAAAAGCTCTCCATAGACTAGCTTCTTCACCTAAGTTGTGTTAAAATCAGCTACACAAATCCTTAGGGAGTGATTTTTTTCCCTCTAACCGATCAAAACAACACACCTCAATTAGTCTCATTGGTACACAAGTATGTTCTAGCAGCAATTAAACACATTCGCTACCTGGCCTTTCCTCTGGTCTTTCCTTATTCATCCCATAACCTTTAGTATACTGAAGACTTTGAGTGCTCCTTTTTCAGATGAATTATTTTTTTGTTAAACTCTCAGCCAAGAGCAAAATAATAGAATTCACCACATGGGCATTTCCACCATCTGAATCATGTTCTGTGAAAGGTCTGCCAGTTTTATTTTATTGACACAATCCAACCTTCGTCCCCTACTGGGTGTTTATTGCTGCTCTATTGTTAAACGTCTTTACCTTTCCTAGTGTCACATTCAAACCATCAAGGATACATCCAGAGAGTGCTTGCCTGTGGTCCTGCTTAAAGGACATGAGAAAGTAAGATGGTTGACTTTATAAAGCTGTAAGATGCAACACACTTATCTCACTGAATCACAACCCCAAATAAGCGCAAATGTAGCTTTTCAAAATGATAGTATTTTTTCCTTATCCTGTCTTCTGAATTCTCTTCCTCCAACTATCCTATTCCCTCCGAGTCACTCTTTTCTCTGCACCCCCCCTGCCCCTGATGATTTTCCCCAGCCTGAGTCCACATCGGAGTCTTCTCTCTTCAAAGGCAAGAAAACAAGGAAACACAATCAAGAAGGCCTCTATATGACGACCTCCTGAGAGGGAACAAGCGAGGCATTTGATTCAAAAATATTATTCTCCTAAATGCAGACAAATCCAAAAATAAAGTCAATTCTGACACCATTTAATAAGAATGATATAAATATTAGACTTACTGTATGATTCTAAGGACAAACCTACTCTCGAGACATTAAGTGGGTTTTTCTCCGGCAATTTTTCAGTCTTTCCCCATCTTTTTATGATAACAAAGAAAATCAAACACAGTAGAGGCCATCTTACAATGGGAACACATTTTATTTTCTTGAGATGAGAAGATTATTTTCCATTATCATGACAAAACAACATTGTTATCACAAAATCAATATAACTAATTTGTTACCTCGAGAAAGTGTTTCCATAAGGAACCATACCCTCTCTTCTCTTGTAGATACATGTCAGCAAGAGAAGCTCGCCTAACCTCCAGCTATGATCCAACTTGCACATAAATGATTGCCAATCGTTGGAGGGGGTGCATTTTAAAGGACCTTTCCCCAAAGAGGCATCACAATCACCTTGCAGCAGAATGTGCAGTTCATCAGGACTTTTTCATGGATAAAACCCCTTAGAAGTGACAGAAAAAACATAACCCGTAAGATAATTAACATATTACTTTTGCTGTTAAGCAATATGTATAGTAATGTTGTACCTTTTCATGAGTAATGTCCAGCCCAGTGATTAATTGATTTCGATGTTTAAGTAATTACCCAAATCAGAGAAAGGGCAGAAGTGGAAAACAGGAGGAATGTTGTTTTATCATTCTGCTGTTAATATCGTGGTCGAAGGCATGTGAGTGAATAATCATGCATATTTTGCGAAATTCTAATCATAAGGTTGTTCAAATTAGATAATGGCTTGCTGTTAATTGCTTCGAAGTCGACTAAAAATCTTCTGACTGAAAGAGCAGCCCACAGCGTACCACGACCTGGTGGCAGATAAGAAACACAGCTCGGCACATGTTTACCTTCTATTTGAGAAGGGTGGTCCGTTGCCCACACAATACTTTTTTTTCTTCAGGTAGAAACAGAGCAAATGCATGAAATATCAAATGACTATGAAAGCATACCTCATGATTTCCGTGAATTCGAAACACTTAAAAGAGAGTACGTTCGAGGACATCTTCTCCGACTTGTGTTTGGCCTTAAGCAGACAAAAGGAAAAAGCACATTTAAAAACTTTAACAGAAGAGTGCAAAGCAATGTCTTTATGGATAAACTAAAACACAGGAAATGTTTTAAAATGTGCCATTTAGCAATGTATTCCAGAAAAGCATTTTCACCTGATAATTTAAAAGGCTGCAGAAGCAATTAGGAAGCAGAAAGACCATCGCAGCTGGAACATGGTGTGAAACCAACTAATAAGCTTTTTATTTTGGCTGACAGAAGAATCCAGGCCAATTATTGAATGAGGAAAACCAAAAGTATCTCTTTTGTCGAAATTTTTTTTTATATTAATCATTGTGAACTATGGGTCACAATAATCAGCGACCTTGAGAGCCTTGAAATGCGCTTTTGTATTGTATATTGTATAATGTATAATTATTATTAATAATTAACTTAACTGCTTCTTTATTGTTCTTTATTGTTTTCACATATTGCTAGTTTTGTAGCACACCAATCTGGACAGTGTAAACACAGATTTGTGGACCCGGTTTGCCTTAATCATCCAGTTTCCAAACAGAATGAGAATTAAAAATGATTATATTATTCGCAAAATTAAGGGGTAAAAAGGCTCACGTAGTCTGTTGCAGCACAGACTATGTAGCATAGTCAAACTTTAAGAAATATGAATACAAAAAGGGGAAGCCTGAAATAGAGCAGGATCACATACTATCACACTGAATTACCTGTCTTAATAGAGGATGTTAAGTTAAAAAATAAATCAGTGCATTATACATTTCTACTAAGGCTGAATGGTTGTTTTTTTACAAGAGAAAATTCCAATTATTATGAATGTATTTTAGTAATTAAAGTAGATCCACTTTGGTTGCCGTCACTTCTATAAAACCAATTGAAATGAAATACTCCTGGTAATGAAAGGCTGTTCTTGAAATTGTGGCTTCAAATCGTAAAGCTTATTCTCAATTTGTTTGATTATGAGTGTGGACATTTTCAGATTTGATTAAAAATGACCAAACAACCCTATAACTGCCACGAGAGGCTGGTATGCATCCTGAAACCTGAATTGAGCTCCATCAAAGACAGAAATGTTCAATAGATTGAAGCAGCTTGAGGGAACCCCAGTAACTCTGCAACTCCCTCCTGGCTGTTCTACCTGCATGTGCCATCCGACCTCTGCAGCTCATCCAGAATGCAGCGGCTCGTCTGGTCTTCAACCTTCCTAAATCTTCCCACACCACGCCGCTCCTCTGCTCCCTTCACTGGCTTCCGGTAACTGCTAGAATCCACTTCAAGACAATGATACTTGCGTACCATGCTGCGAATGGATCTGGCCCTTCCTACATCCAGGACATGTTTAAACCGTACACCCCAGCACGTGCACTCCGCTCTGCATCAGCCAAACGGCTCGCTGCACCCACACTGCGAGGGGGACCCAAGTTCCCATCAGCAAAAACACGTGGGTTTGCTATCCTGGCTCCAAAATGTTGGAATGAGCTCCCCATTGAAATCAGGACAGCAGAAAGCTTACACATCTTCGGCAGACTGAAAACTCATCTCTTTCGACTCCACTTGGAGCGATAGAACTATTAAAAAAGCACTTGTATACTAATAAAGGACTGGCTTATCTAAAGCCAGCTGAGTAGCACTTGAAATGTTTGGCTCTATGAAACCTGATGTACTTACAGTGGGGCAAAAAAGTATTTAGTCAGCCACCAATTGTGCAAGTTCTCCCACTTAAAAAGATGAGAGAGGCCTGTAATTTTCATCCTAGGTATACCTCAACTATGAGAGACAAA
>NW_011334971.1:4469-9026 GCF_000735185.1 Notothenia coriiceps
TATACTAATAAAGGACTGGCTTATCTAAAGCCAGTTGAGTAGCACTTGAAATGTTTTAGCTCTATGAAACCTGATGTACTTATATGATTCTGTTTTCTTCAAGGTTGTATCTTCCTGGTCGAATGTACTTATTGTAAGTCGCTTTGGATAAAAGCGTCAGCTAAATGAAATGTAACTCGCCAGCATACTGTATAAGAGCAGTTTTTTGCTCGTTTGTAGAAGTAGGCTCCAACTGAGGTGAGGTGCGGGAGCAAAGGAGTAATTGCATTTTTTCTAATGGCTATATTCTATTATCTTTAACATACAGTTTCTCAATGGGTTTTTGTTTAAATTGATAGTTTCAAGTGTTATTTAAATCCACATGATTTAAATTCTGTAGATTATAGTGCCATTTCGTTTTGTTTTTAAACAATACACCTGCTTTTCAGCTGGGCAAATCAGCATACCCATTTAGCTAGCTAGTTTGTATAATTGATAAAAAGGTAGTATTTGACAAGTATTTGTGTTACGATTCCAGGCACTTAGTATGTAGGACCCAAATGCAGACAGGGAGGCAGAGGTAAAGTATTGTGAGATACTTTATTTTTCCATGATTTAGCAAAAATGAACAAAAAGGTAATCACCAAAACTCCAGTCGAGATGACAAAAAAACAGAGGACAAAAAATGAACGCGCTCACGCAGTGAGGAATCAAAAACCAAAGAGTTCCAAAAGCATAGACCTGACATGACAATAGACAAGACGAACTGACACTGGAGACTGGGGAATTTAAACACTCAACAACGAGACACAGGTGAAAACAATCAGGGGCGGGGCTGACACTGACGAGCACAGGAGACACAGAAGGGATGACAGGTGAAAACAATCAGGAAATTAGACACACCAGGGAGACTAACGACAGACATGAAAAACACAGGGAATAGGACCAGACAAATAACCCAGGAGGAAAAACATGACAGCAAACACCCAAACCTAGACAGACAACACTAAAACCCGTGACATAAACCTGGGGGTGTGACAATTTGACTTTCACCTGAGGATGGTGTTTGATGAAAAGTTAAGGAATAATCAAAGTTAATACATGTCAAACTCAGGATAACATGACAGTATTTATCCAATGTCTTGCAATTAAATTATAGTCAGTCAAAAGATAGATATACAAAAATGGCAAGCTAATGACATTATATAACAAGTAAGGATCACTCATTTTCTGAAAACCATAAATGTATTTTCATAATGTCATGGCAAGACAACTTTAAGTTCTTGAAATATCGGCAATTAGAATTGTCCTTTGCTGTGTGTTTGACAAATGTGTTTAACTGTGGAAGGTTATTAGGTTTGCTACAGTAAATGACTGACATTAAGTCTGTTTATGAGATTTGTTTATAATCCTGAACAAACACTGCCGGGATGCTGGAGAAATGCAAGCATCAGGGAACCGGGCTCCTGGGCAAAGATTAGGTCAAAGACCCCAAGGATGGATTAACTCAGCATGGCCTGTGCCCTTCCCCTTTGCGCTGAAATCTCAGGCTTTTGGAGGAGCAAACATGAACACAAACAGTTAGAAAAGTGCTGCAAAGGAGAAATAATTGACCTATAGCATTTTAACTCAGTCTGCAGAAGGCCAAATACTGTTTTGCAGAAAAACTACATCTGGTTCAAAGTTATTGAAAGGCTTTCAGTCTCATACATATATTGAGCCTGATGTAGTCTTAGATATCAGCGCCTTTCTGTAGAATCAATACGTCTCATTGTAGGAAGCATATTAAGAACATTGATATATTCAGGGGCTGTTACCATAGTTTCCTTTTCTTTACTTTATCACAGCAAGTGCTCATAGTCATTCATTGTCACGGTTTCTTTCTCACACGCCAACACAAAAGCTTCTGTACAGGAATGAAAAAGGTTGCATTCCTCTGTTAAAGTGTTGTAATGCTACCTACAAAGATTAACATAGCTGTTAAGACAAGTTACAAACGTAAACTAACTCCCATCTTATTATCGTTGATACACCACATGCTGGCTTAATGGAGAAAACACTTGGCCTTTTTAATAGAGTTACATTTGTAGGGCTCAAAAGCTTTGGTAGCAGCAGGCTACTCGTTCTCCTGCTTCTTCTGCCCCAGATTTTAAATCTCCTGTGGTGTCTATTATCCTCCTCCCTCTTTGTGTGCCAGTGTACAGACTTGCATCATTTATCGGCCTTCTCCTCCCTTGCTGCGTTTCTATTTAAGCTGATGTCTCCGCACATTTTGCAACTTCTTACAGGCAGTGCCTGGCTCGACCCTGTGCATAATGAAGCCCCCAGAGGCCTCAGTCCTTTTGACCCAAAACCCACATGGGTTTTCCCCTGAGAACACAAACAATGTAAGTATCATGAAATAGCATTTTTCAAAAAGATTTTGCATGTTTTATGCATGTCTGTAATAAAAGGTCAACAAAATAATACCCAAATAGTTAAAGTACCTACCCAAGAAAATAATAATTTGATTGATGAATATATGTGTCCTGCCCGAATAAGAAGATAACATTTCGTAAATATTTGAGTCAGTTAGGCTTTCATCACGCTGACAGGCTGTGAGAAGTCGCAGTTATCTCATTTTGTGACGGACACAACCTTAGTATAACCTTTATAAAAAGCCCAATCAATAGAAACTCTTGCATTAAAATCTCTTCTCTTGTCTTGTTTTCAAATTGGGGGAAGCTGTTGGTTACAGACGGGAAGTCAGTGAGAAGTTAATGCAGGTCATTATATGAGATCCGGTCTGGAGGAATAAGGGAAAAATTGGGCTTTTTTAAAACGTTATGTTAAACCACTTATTTGTGGCATTTGAGTAATAGCTAAATGCACTGTCGGCAAGTCAATGTTTGCAGAATCAAATGAATGCTGAATCATGCTACTTCCATCCTTCCTGTGTTAATATGCAACTCCTGAAGTAAAGTGATGCTCACTAAACAGCATCGCATTGACCCACTGCTGCTCAGGATGACCTTTCAGATTCACAAGCTTTTAGACAAGCTATTAGGTATCATCCATCTTTCCACTTCTTGTTAAGGTCCTCCATCAGTAAAGGAAAGGTACAATAGTTTGAAACCGATTGTAAGGCTGAGTGAGTCCCAGTAGTTCTCCTCCATAATATAAAATCAGTTCAATGAGGCTCTCTGCATTTTTGTGGAAGTGGGAACATCCGAGTGTTGCAAGGCTGAGGCGTGCCATCTCCCCTCCTAAAGAAAGTAAAAAATAAGATATATTTATCAAATAACTGTCCTTCCCTTTTTGTGTTGTCCCTTAAAATAATTTTCTTAAGTATCTCCAAAGAAGAGTGTGTCATGTTCAGAGTCTCTTTAGTTGAATGGTGTGTGCTCGCACTGCTTTCATTAGAAAATCAAATCAGAATAATCATAATGCATTTCGCTTTTCTTTTTCATATTCCCCTTCCTGTGATATTCAGACTATTTTGAAGAATTGGATTAACGTGCGGCCTCCAATCAGTCCGACAAATAGCTGTCTGTCCCACAGGTGGCATATCTGGGACATCGTATTATCTTTGCTGTCACTGAGGCTTACTGCCCCTTGGACAAATATGAATAATTTCAAGAGAAAAGCAAGCCTTGTCTCATGGGTGTTGGAAAACATTTCTGCACCTTGAATTATTCAGTTTGTACTGTGATTCTGCTGATATGTACAGCAGCAGTTTGTCTCTTTAATCTTTAATCTTAAAAATGTGCCAATTTTGACATATTTTTGAAGGTATGGTTTTCATTATATCCCCCACAATTGCGTGTTAGGAATCAAAGCAGTTATTGCATCAGTGAACTGTAAAATATTACCATGATTTCACAATATTTAGCTGTAATATTTTACAATAAATTACTGTTTTACCACTTTACAGTCTTTACCTGTAATGTTCACAATATAATACTGTAATTTTGAATTTCACAGTGAAATCAATGCAGGCACAGTTAATTACTGTGAATGTACAGGATAAATGATTACCAGGATTTCACAACATGTTACTGTATTATTTCACAGTAAAATGCTGTATTCAGACCATCCTCTGTGATAACACAACCAATTAAGTGATTTTCTTGCTTTTATCGCTCTTGCTTGGCTTTAAATACTAATTTATTTCTTTGGTGTAGGTTTTACTTAAATTGAAAGGGGCACCGCTGCATGTGCCTTAAAATAAACTATGCAACATATAAATCTATGTAAAATTGAAATTGTTGTCTTGGCTTATTGTTTTCAGGTGCTTCCTGGGCATTAACCCTGAGACGGGCTCGAAAGCCAAAAAGAGGCATGGCAATTTAAACCCCCATGTCAGCACATTCTTCAGAAAATTGTTGACTTCGAATGGATGTCTGTGTAGACATTTGCTCCCCTCCTTGTTTTCTTTTCTGTCTCCCTGCTGTGCAGGTTCACCTGGTCTGCCCCTGGCTCCGCCTCTGCCCAGGTGCACCTGGTCTGCCCTTGGCTCCGCCTCTGCCCAGGTGCACTTGGTCTGCCCCTGGCTCCGCCTCTGCCCAGGTGTTCCAAATTCCACTCAGCCGTGTATAT
>NW_011334971.1:11203-21203 GCF_000735185.1 Notothenia coriiceps
CGCCCCTTTGCACATCCCCTTTGCGCATGCGCAACATCCGTTCTGTCTTTTGCCGCCTTTTCTCTGACACTGACTGTGGATACTGACTGGGGAAAGTCTATTCTTTGGTAAGTATTTTAGTAGTTTTTTAGTAGTCTCGGGATGCAAGGATGACTTCCTAAGACAGCTGATTGTGACATACACAGTACATTACATACACAATACATTATACATTACACAGGAGATGCCATATTGACAGGGTTAGATAGGAGAGCTGCGGACAGTGAACCGCAATCCTCCTGTCTCCCCTCAAAATCCCCCAGCAGAGAAGCTGCACGCTCCATGTTCAGTAGGTCCAGATACTCCCTCAGCCATGAGTCCCTAGTAAAGCAGGCTGGTTTGCGTTCCTTCCAGTTTAATAGGATGAGTCTTTGTGTGGCTAAACAGCCCAATGTCCAGAGCCGATCGGTAGTCCTTGCAGGATTGCCATCTGGCTTGAGACCCAGTAGACATGCAATGGGACATGTAGGGAAATTAACTTTTAAAGATTCAGACAATAAGGATATTACTTCTGACCAAAGTTTTTTTACCGCTGGGCATTCCCAGAGTAGGTGCAACAATGTACCTCGCTTGCCACATTCATGCCAGCATAAGTCTCTGTGTTTATTGTCCATCTTGGATTTTGTAACAGAGGTGATGTAAGCTCTATTGAGAATTTTGAACTGTATGATCCTGAATCTTACACATTTAGAAGAGAACATAGCTGACCTCCAAATGAAGTTCCATTGCAAAGCAGACAGAGAGATATTCAAGACATGCTCCCAGGACAGTTGGACAGGAGAATAGGTATTCGGGGCAGCCCTAGATAATAATTTATAAATGTTAGAGACCACACCTGATGATATGATTACTTTCTTGAGGCGCTGGTCCTCTTCCATACATGAAGCAGGCATGGCTCCCTCCTTACATTTTGTACTAATAATAGATGCTAGTTGTGCATATGATAGAAAAGATGAGCCTGAGAGACCATACTGATTTTTGAGTTGTTGGAATGGAAGGGTTTGGTCTCTATATATCTGTCCAATTGTAGTAATACCAGCCTTCTGCCAGATATTATTACTTAAAGTGCCTCCTCCTGCAGAAATACAGGGTTTACTCCAAATGGGGCAAGATGGTAAAGAGAGCCCCTCTATGTTGTTGATTCTCCTGTGCAGTTGCTTTACAATAGAGCATGAAAAGCGGATGATGGTATTATCCATTGAGGGTGGTGGTTTTGGGCAGTACCACATTGATGCCAGAGATATGTTTTGGTTTACAGACATGATGGATTGCTCCAACCATTGCCAACTGCCTACCGAAGAGGCACTTTTGTACGCCCACGATAATGGATACTTTGCATTGAAGGACAGATAATACTGGAATACATCTGGGACTCCCAAACCTCCCATTGATCTTGGAATGATCAACTTATTATGTGCGATTCTGGGTTTTTTATTATTCCAAAGGAACTGAGTGAATAGGGATTTGATATCTTTAAACCATTTTAGTGGGAATTCAAGAGGGATAGAGGAGATAATATGAGAAAGCCTTGGGAGAACATTCATTTTCAAGGTTTCTGCTCTGCCCCATAGAGAAAGTGGTATGGCCATCCACCTGTTGATGTCCTCCTTAATGAACTGGAAAATAGCAGGGCCGTTAAGGCTAAAGATTTTAGAGACAGGAGAGACGATGTTAATTCCCAAATACCTCATTCCATTTGTTTTCCAAATAAAGGGGGTGCTCATTAGGTTGTGTTTATATGTATACGAGTTAAGTGGGATTGCTTCACTCTTGTTCCAATTTATCTTATATCCAGAGAAGCTGCCAAATAAATGTATCATATCAAGAACTGCGGGTATAGAGAGTGCTGGCTTGCTCAAAGTAAGAAGTATATCGTCAGCGTACATATTTAATTTGAAATCCTGTCCATGAATGTTCACACCATGTATGTCACCATTAGCGCGAATTGCACAGGCTAATGGTTCTAGAGCCATAATAAAAAGTAGGGGACTAACAGGACACCCTTGCCTCACACCACGGTGTAAGGGGAAAGGTTTTGAGATTAACCCATTAGTTCTAACAGAAGAGAACGGAGCGCTATACAAAGCCTTAACCCAGCTAATGTCTGAACATCTAAAGCCATAGAATAAAGTTAAGAAGTTTTAATTAAATCTACTACACATATATTAGTATGCCCCACGCAATTCACACTATTGTCACCTTTTAGCTAAATGACATTGAAATAAACGCAGTAGTATGTATACCCACTTTATTCTTAGTGATATAACCAACACTCTCACAATCCTGAACAATTGCGTTTTTTTTTATAAATTAATCAAAACTACTTTAAGAGAAGACATGACGCTGCAAAACATTTATTGTGGAATATTGATCATTTCCTCTGTAGACCATAATCCAACCAACAAACCCAAAAAACAACAACTTATTAATCGAGAATTAATCACATACAGAGAACATTCTTTTACACAGCTGTGCACAAGTACACTCTACAATTTTACTTTTTTCCCTTCTAATACATAACATATATTTTGTTCACATAAAACACTGAACACTTCCAACAATATATTATCAGCATCTTTCATTGCCAATCATGCTTTTCGCCGCATGAATGGGTTTCCTTTTTATTTTTACAATGCTGTAAAATATAAATGACAAAACCTTCAAAACTGGAATCAAAACACATATTTTTCCAACAAAAGACTCTTTTTTTTTGTTTGGGATTTCATGAGAAAAAAATGCTTTATGCCACTTCCCTTCATCAGACTTCACTGAAGCTGCCTGGGTTGAAACTCATTAAAACGTCAGTTGATTTAATATTTCTCAGTCCTTTCATTTGATGTGCTGAAATAGGATTTGCCTTTCAAAAGAACATTGTATTTAGTACAATTATTTTTTCTTATCATTCCTTTCAATGGCAGAATACATGAACTGCATCCATGCTACACACTATGTCTGTTAAGACTTTGACAGAATAAAAAGTGTATAAAGAATGGCAGGTTTTCCAATCGCCAACACATCTTTTAGTTTTACGTCGTAAAAACAACAGAACTGAAAAATCTTCCTGCTTCCCTGAAGTTACTGATTGGCAACATTGTTCCTTCAATGTGAGTTTTGTAAACAACAAAGATCTAATTTACAGAAAAACACGATCTATTGTTTTTTATGCAGCGTAGGAAATTCAAGCTGTTCTAGTATAAAACCATTCTGCCATATGGTTGCTCTTCTTTTTGTTTTGTTGTTGTAGCCTAGAGTTTGACACACACAAACAAATACACACACACGAACTGGGCAATACCCATACTTAACTGTATAACAACGTTAACACAGCAATGTAGAGCCTGAAGGCGTGTTGAAATGTACCCTGAGGCATTTAAAGTAGCACAGTGAGCTTCAAAGCAGCCTATCAAATGGTCAGGGTAAAGATATGTTAGGTATTCCAGATATATGATTATTCTGATGTATGAGAAAATATAAACACAAATAAATTCCACTTAGGCAATGTTAAATGAACTGAGCATGCATCAATGTTCCATCTCAAATGCAAATTGGAATGCAACTGAAAACTTTATTTTTAGCAAACGTTAAACAGAGAGAATTGAACCAGTCATATTTATTCTGCATCATTGGGTCGAAACTGCAGTAAGAACACAGCATTTAGCCACGGCAGTACTTTTTGGTATGCAAAACAGAACATCGACTGATGAACCAACATTTTCTTTTTCTCTCAACATTATCAAACTTTTCTTCTGGGCAGGCCAAAATCACAATGGGCTTTTAAAGCATCTACAACGATTATAGAGTCTATGGTACAGAGTTATACTGTGAGGTCACAATATAGAAAATAAGTCTCAGAGACTACTGCTGTATTTTGTTGGCATATTTCCCTTTCCTGTGCAGTACATAACGCCTCTGGCTGAATGTGAATCAATGAGAAATACTGCATAGAGATATAATTTTTTTCTGAAGATGTTCAGCGTTATCCACCAAGACTTTGTCCTAGTGGGCAGAATAGCAAACCAAAGTTATAAAAGGAAAAGTACATTAAAAGCAGATCCTATCACTCTAAAAGGTTGCCATGAGAAAAAATACAGACAGACTTAAATCAGGACATCAATATCAAAGTCTTGAGTTTTTTTGGCATTCACAGCAATATAATATTACGACATTTCAGTCGAAGGTGTTGTATGTGCATGACTGAGCCAAGTTCATCACATTGCAACCTTTGCTTGTACATCATATGCATGTTGTAATGTAAATAATCCAACCGTATGAAGACTACTTTAGAAAGTGAACAAAATCTCCAAAACATCGACTAATTAACCTTGTTAGCTGGTAGTTTCCAAGGTCAAACTTTGTTTGAACTCCACTTACAAGCATTGAAAAGTGCAAAGGAAACAAATGGAAACTAAAAAAACTGCGCATATGCTGGAATAGAAGATTTAGGGTTAGGGTTAGCAGCTGTTTATATGTGAAGAGATGAGGCCTAAATTGAGTGAAAAGCAGTTTGGGATGAGAAAAAAAGATAGGTGAAACCAAAGACAATCATGTTTTTATTACAGTATCTGATGGAAAAACAACATGGTGTTATTTTCTTCAATTTAAAGCCATCACAAAAGCCCATTAACATCTCGCTCCACTGCCATTAAAATCCATTGTAGGCCCAGGCCTACATCTCCGAGATTTTCAAATATCCTGTTTTTTTTTCGAACATGGCAAATCCCAACCTCAGACACAGTAATTGCATCACATTGTGGCAGTGTTTTTCAAGTCAGCTCACAGCCACAATGGGCTCCACGGAGAGAATGTCAGACCTTCCTGTGAGGACCTGCCTGGCGATGAAGAGCACATGAGTGTCCTTGAGGTTTTGGGACTGACTGGAGGAGGCGTGGCTTTGCTGGAAGGAGGAATTGCCCGGGTGTGGCAGAGCACGCCTGGGCCTGGAGGACTGGTTGGTATCGGGCCAGGCAGTTCTGTGATGGCAAGGAGCAGCTACAGGGCGTAGCTCCGGCTCCAACCCGACCACCGCCCGACGTTCCCTCCTGCACATGGCGAAGAGCAGCCTCAGCTCCTGGCGAAAGGTGGGATTCAGACAGCAGTAGATGAAAGGGTTGTAGCAGGTGGAGCTCATAGCCAGCCAGTGAAAGCAGAAATACAGGGCGTTAGAAGAGTGGATGGCCTGACTGGACAGTAGCACCACATAGCAGTTCAACGGGAACCAGCAGACAGCAAACACCCCGACCACCAGGAGCAACATGGCCAACGTCCGCCGCCTTTTTCTCTTCTGGGAAGCGTGCTGAGCTGTCGTTGTGTCACCGATGGCGTTGTGGTGCCACAGCCGGCAGGCCACCGTGGTGTACGAGGCGGTGATGATAAGGAGTGGCAGCATGTAAAGTAAGATGAAGGTCAGGAGGTCAATAAACTGCCAGTAGACATCTGATGGCTTTGGGAAATCTGGGACACATAGGCTGCGCTCCTTTTCCTTACTGGGGAGGAGAGATACGAGCAGAGGAAGCAAGTCGGATTAGTAATAATTAGGTCATAGGTGAGGGTAACGCCACAAATATTATTAGTGATTATCCTTTTGGAAACTTTCTTGATTTTTGATCGATTGTTTTGAAATTGTGATAGTTATTTTCTCCCTAAGTGACACAATCAAATCTTAGTTTTTCAGTCAAAAACCCCGAAAAATATTCAGTTAAAATTGACCAAAACAGCAGATCCTCCCAAATAAACAGCTGGAAGGTTAGTTTGAAAACTGGCTGCACTTCCTCCCACACAAACTCCTTACAATCATGATTTAGCTGTAACCTGGTTATCGTGGTTATTCACCTCAATGGAGTAGACTCACCAAGCTCTCCTCTATTGCCAACCTCTAAAATATATTATTAAACACTTCCATTGGAGTGTTAATGATTTTACCTGTATGTAAAAGTGAGGAGTTTTTGGTAGATTGCATGAGGTAGGGAGAAGCAGCTGGCCATTATCCAGATAACAGCGACCCAGACACCGCCTTGTGCCGGGGACATGCGAGGTCTCAGAGGGTGCAAGATCACCTGAAACAAATTAACAACACATATCAAGGTCAGTGCAAACACACACTTACAGATAATCTGTCTTCTATTGAATCAGAGTGTAAACCCAAGACCATGTTATTTTCTAAAGGACTTTTCAAAGTCAAATCTTGGACCAGATAAACGTTTCTCTTGCTTGTAGCTTATTTTGTCTGTGCAGTTTTTGAAATCACTTCTAGACAAAATATTGGTTCTATCTACAGTTCAGCAGATAGACAGAGAGAGCATTTAATAACGCTAAAAAAACAAACTAAGCAAAAAGAGGCCCCTTTATGCTTTTTGGGTTTTTTTCATTTCCTGTAGTGTTATATGTTTGTGTGCATGTCAACGGTCTATAAAGTCAAAAATCCACATCGTTTCAAGTTCAAGTCAGAGGGAGTTTCTTTGTCACATACTCAAACCCCACACGCCTAAAACGACCCCATTGGACTCCTTGGTTTTCTTCTGTAACATTGTGACATCACTATGTAATACTGACACTTTTATGACCATTCACCATTCACAACAGATCCAGAGACTGGGATCTAGTTTCAGACAGAGGGTGAAAAGAGGTGCTGCAGCACAGGCAGTATGAGAAAAGTAAAGACCTTTTTGAACATTAAAGCATGTAAACATGTCACAGTAAAAGCAAAAAAAATACATTTATGAACCTGAAATTATTAAAAATAGGCCCCCTTTAAGTGCAATGACAGAAAGAGAGTGTGATATGTCATACAGTTACTCAATTACTATTAATTGTTTTGTCGTACTTGAGTATTTCCATTTTGCTCTACTGTATACTTCTACTCCACTACATTTCCTTAGATAGCTCTGACATGTACTTGTTAGTAATATTTTAATTATGAAAACCATTTCTTTAATAAAACACTTTGAAAGAAGCCATTTTGTTCAATGAGTATTGATGATGTATCTTCAGTACTAAAGTAAAAAATATTAATTTTGCAGAAGTAAAGGCTCTGATTACTTCTATCCCCACTGGAGAACATCCAGTGTAGTAAATAAGGTAAATTAAGAACAGCTAAATCGGACAAAATGCCTATTTTCTTACCAACGTCTGGCTTTATAAGAAGATCAACATAATTTAACACACTTCAGATTTAAATGCATAAATTATGTTCAGGGTTTTTTGTTTCACATAAGATCATATTTCAGCTCCACAGTTGGTACCAATTATTGGAGCAGAAGAAGAAAAAGGTGTTTTGAGAGGTACAAATCAAACAGCCTTCACACTCTATTGAGGGGCCTACATTCATGCACATCAATTAAAAAGACCTTAATTCATGAACCAGTGGGGCCTACTTCATAAATCATAATTCTGCTCTAAGTCATCATCTGTGATAAGAGAGTTATGCAGGGACATCTTCCTGAAATGATAATAATGGCTCAAAGTAGTTTTCAGCAGAAGCCGAGGTTACATTAGACATCAGAATTGCCATTTACAATTGGACCCAGGGTTGTTGAGACGCTATGTGCATTTATTTTTTATGGTGAAACAATGTATCAAGTCGAAGTACAGCTTCTACATCATGAGCAGGAAAATTACATTACATTGCATTTAGCTGACGCTTTTATCCAAAGCGACTTACAATAAGTGCGTTCGACCAACAAGATACAAACTTGAAGAAAACAGAATCATATAAGTACATCAGGTTTCATAGAGCCAAACATTTAAAGTGCTACTCAACTGGCTTTAGATAAGCCAGTCCTTTATTAGTATATAAGTGCTTTGTTAGTAATTCTATCGCTCGAAGTGGAGTCAAAAGAGATGAGTTTTCAGTCTCCCTCTGAAGATGTGTAAGCTTTCTGCTGTCCTGATTTCAATGGGGAGCACATTCCACCATTTTGGATCCAGGATAGCAAACCCACAAGTTTTTGCTGATGGGAACTTGGGTCCCCCTCGCAGTGCGGGTGCAGCGAGCTGTTTGGCTGATGCAGAGCGGAGTGCACGTGCTGGGGTGTACAGTTTAACCATGTCCTGGATGTAGGAAGGGCCAGATCCATTCGCAGCATGGTACGCAAGTACCAGTGTCTTGAAGTGGATTCTAGCAGTTACAGGAAGCCAAACGAGCCGCTGCATTCTGGATGAACTGCAGAGGTCGGATGGCACATGCAGGTAGACCAGCCAGGAGGGAGTTGCAGTAGTCTAGGAGTGAGATGTTTCCTTAGCAGGATTATAACTTAGCTGCATACTGTATGGTGAATTAGAGTGTATGCATTGTATGCATTATGGAGGAGGGAATATAATTTGCATTTGAAAAGAACTTTTCCAGTCTTTGGAAAGCATTAAAGCATTTTACACGAACAAGTCAGCAATCACCCATTCACACGCAGAGGCTGCAATTCAAGGTGCCACCTTCTCAGGGAGACTCATTCACACACCGTTTGTCATGCCAACGGAAGCAATTTGGGATTGCATTTCTTGGCTAACACGTCAACATGTTAAACCAACCTTTATATCGGAGGATAATGGTATGCCTTCTGAGGCACAGCCACCTCTGTGTCACAGGTGTGAAAGATAAATTATAGATGGAGAGCATTGCAAACACTTCAAATGCATTTTAATGACATGTGTGTGTATTTCTGCAGCTGAGACTAAAGCACAGCAGAGGAAGGTCATATAATTAACCTATGGTGCACAAAAAGACGAGGAATATGAAAGATACAGTCCAGAAAAACATCAGAGCAGCTCTATCTTGTCAAGGCAATGAACCTGTAAGCATGTCCTTTCAATGCTATTGGACTATTCTGTCTGGTTGTGACCACAATGGCATCCAAAGGCTAAAACTCCCGTTAAACACAGATGATTCATAGACTTGCCCCTGGCCTCGTTCCTTATCTGACAGTAAATAACATATCAAAGCCTGACATTCACAGGCACACCCACAATGACACTTGTTCACTTCAAAACCGTCACTCCATTCACATTCAGCACCATGGACAGCACCGGAAGGAGCACACTGTGGCAGCGTAGTAAATCCATACAAGCAGGTTTTGAATGTGAAATGTGTTCAGTGAAGTGTGTTCACATTGAAAAATGTAAAAGATAAAGCACTCATTATGCTTGCATACCTCGACCTCGGTGAAGCTATGCACAAAGAAAATTGAGGAATTGTGAAAGTTGAAATAGAAAAAGAAAAAAAACTCACAAAATGTGTTGTACAGTTGTATTCAAGAGCATAATGTCACGTTAACTACACTCATTAAACAGAGACCTGTTTCAGTTGTGCTTGAATGGAAATACTACATTTCTACTTTATTGCTACTTATTCGTTTTTGAGACACAAATTAGGGATTAGTTGGTATATCGTCATGTTTATTGGGAGTTACATGAGCATTTGATTTACATTCTTACCTTCTGTAGCATGTTTTTTTTCTCAGTATCTCTATTGTCTTTATACTGTAGTTTACTATATCCACTTTCTGCTGTCTTTTTTTTGTGTAATAATATGTTTTCGTGTTCACTCTTATACCCTTGATTGTGTTGCAAGCAGTGTTTGTAGCATGCTTAAGAAAAATCCCACAATAATGCCTGAGCAAAAATCACAAATCACAGTCATAAAACCCTACTCCTGCAGCAGTGACACAACATGATGCTTTGTGGGTCTGAAATCCCTGTTGCTAGCCAATCTAGTACCCTATGAGGGCTTATCGTATGGAGAGTTTTTAGTGATAATAGCATTGACATTAGGAGCTTTTAATCTAAAAACGTTTTTATACATGTAGACAAAAATCAATGGACAAGGAAGCAAGTTCAGACACAACAAGATTACAGTTTATAACCTGCAAAGGAGGGGGAACTTCGTCAGGCTCATGGTTTCACTGATACAAAAAACTGAAGTTGAAGCTTAAAAAATACTCAATTTATCTTGAGTCTCTGAAGGGGAACTAAA